>NW_026511721.1:0-149752 GCF_027579735.1 Bombina bombina
TAGAGACCCTGTTGGATGATATCCTTGACAGGCTTAAAGCTCTTAAGATAGCCAATTCATTTATTTCTGATGCCGTTTTTCATTTAACCAAGCTAACGGCTAAAAATTCAGGTTTTGCCATTCAGGCACGTAGGGTGCTATGGCTTAAATCCTGGTCAGCTGATGTCACTTCAAGGTCTAAACTTCTCAATATCCCCTTCAAAGGGCAGACCCTATTTGGGCCTGGACTGAAGGAGATCATTTCTGATATTACTGGAGGAAAAGGCCACGCCCTTCCCCAGGATAGGTCCAACAAGTTAAGGACCAAACAGACTAATTTTCGTTCCTTTCAAAACTTCAAGAGTGGCGCAGCTTCATCTTCCTCTTCTACAAAACAAGAGGGAAATTTTGCCCAGTCCAAACCAGTCTGGAGACCTAACCAGGCTTGGAACAAGGGGAAACAGGCCAAAAAGCCTGCTGCTGCCTCTATGACAGCATGAAGGAGTAGCCCCCGATCCGGGACCGAATCTAGTGGGGGGCAGACTTTCTCTCTTTGCCCAGGCTTGGGCAAGAAACGTCCAGGATCCCTGGGCTCTGGAGATTGTTTTCCTGGGATATCTTCTGGATTTCAAAGCTTCATCTCCAAAGGGGAGATTTCATCTCTCACAATTATCTGCAAACCAGATAAAGAGAGAGGCATTCTTACATTGTGTTCAAGAACTTCTAGTTATGGGAGTGATCCACCCAGTTCCAAAGGAGGAACAGGGGCAGGGCTTCTATTAAAATCTGTTTATAGTTCCCAAGAAAGAGGGAACTTTCAGACAAATCTTGGATCTCAAGATCCTAAACAAATTTCTCAGGGTCCCATCCTTCAAG
This sequence comes from Bombina bombina, assembly GCF_027579735.1. Classification (NCBI taxonomy): domain Eukaryota; kingdom Metazoa; phylum Chordata; class Amphibia; order Anura; family Bombinatoridae; genus Bombina; species Bombina bombina. Next base: position 856 of record NW_026511721.1, read on the forward strand.
ATGGATTCTAGTCGAACCATCCTACCTATGATCCAGGAGGGTCAATATATGACTACAGTGGATTTAAAGGATGCATATCTACATATTCCGGTACCCAGTGATCATCATCAGTTTCTCAGGTTCGCCTTCCTAGACAGGCATTACCAGTTTGTGGCTCTTCCCTTCGGGTTAGCCACGGCACCAAGAATCTTTACAAAGGTTCTAGGGTCCCTTCTGGCGGTTCTAAGACCGCGGGGTATAGCAGTAGCCCCTTACCTAGACTACATCCTGATACAGGCGTCAACTTTTCAAATCGCCAGGTCCCATACGGACATTGTTCTGGCATTCCTAAGGTCTCACGGGTGGAAGGTGAACGAAGGAAAGAGTTCTCTCTCACCTCTCACAAGAGTTTCCTTCCTAGGAACTCTGATAGATTCAGTAGAAATGAAGATTTATCTGACAGAGGTCAGGTTGTCAAAACTTCTAACTTCCTGCCGTGCTCTTTATTCCATTTCTCGTCCATCAGTGGCTCAGTGTATGGAGATAATCGGATTAATGGTAGCGGCAATGGACATAGTGCCTACATCTCAGACCACTGCAACTTTGCATGCTCAATCAGTGGAATGGGGATTACACAGATTTGTCCCCTCTACTAAATCTGGATCAAGAGACCAGGGATTCTCTTCTCTGGTGGCTATCTCGGGTCCATCTGTCCAAGGGAATGAGTTTCCGCAGGCCAGAATGGACTATAGTAACGACAGATGCCAGCCTTCTGGGCTGGGGTACAGTCTGGAATTCCCTGAAGGCTCAGGGTTTGTGGACTCAGGAGGAGGCCCTCCTTCCGATAAACATTCTGGAACTAAGAGCGATATTCAATGCTCTTCAGGCTTAGCCTCAGCTAGCTGCGGTCAGGTTCATCAGATTTCAGTCGGACAACATCACAACTGTAGCCTATATCAACCATCAGGGGGGAACAAGGAGCCCCCTGACAATGTTGGAGGTTTCAAAGATAATTCTATGGGCAGAGGTTCACTCTTGCCATCTATCAGCTATCCATATCCCAGGAGTAGAGAACTGGGAGACAGATTTTCTAAGTCGGCAGACTTTTCATCCGGGGGAGTGGGAGCTCCATCCGGAGGTATTTGCCCAGTTGATCCAACTTTGGGGCAAACCAGAACTGGATCTCATGGCGTCTCATCAGAATGCCAAGCTTCCTTGTTACGGGTCCAGGTCCAGGGATCCCAAGGCAGCGCTGATAGATGCTCTAGCAGCGCCCTGGTCCTTCAGCCTGGCTTATGTTTTTCCACCGTTTCCTCTGCTCCCTCATCTGATTGCCAAGATCAAGCAGGAGAGAGCTTCGGTGATCTTGATAGCCCCTGCGTGGCCACGCAGGACTTGGTATGCAGATCTGGTGGACATGTCATCCTTTCCACCATGGACTCTGCCGCTAAGGCAGGACCTTCTACTTCAAGGTCCCTTCAAACATCCAAATCTAATTTCTCTACGTCTGACTGCTTGGAGATTGAACGCTTGATTCTATCAAAGCGTGGTTTTTCCGAATCGGTCATTGATACCTTAATTCAGGGTCGAAAGCCTGTCACCAGGAAAATCTATCATAAGATATGGTGTAAATATCTTCATTGGTGTGAATCCAAGGGTTACTCATGGAGTAAGGTCAGGATTCCTAGGATATTATCTTTTCTCCAAGAAGGATTGGAGAAGGGTTTGTCAGCTAGTTCCTTAAAGGGACAGATTTCTGCTCTGTCTATTCTTTTGCACAAACGTCTGGCTGAGGTTCCAGACGTTCAGGCGTTTTGTCAGGCTTTAGTTAGGATCAAGCCTGTGTTTAAACCTGTTGCTCCACCATGGAGTTTAAATTTAGTTCTTAAAGTTCTTCAAGGGGTTCCGTTTGAACCTTTGCATTCCATAGATATTAAGCTTTTATCTTGGAAAGTTCTGTTTTTAGTAGCTATCTCCTCGGCTCGAAGAGTTTCAAAGTTATCTGCTTTACAATGTGATTCCCCTTATCTAATTTCCATGCAGATAATGTAGTGTTACGTACCAAACCTGGGTTTCTTCCTAAGGTGGTATCTAATAAGCATATCAATCAGGAGATTGTTATTCCTTCAGTATGTCCTAATCCTTCTTCAAAGAAGGAACGTCTATTACACAATCTTGATGTGGTTTGTGCTTTAAAGTTTTATTTACAAGCTACAAAGAATTTTCGTCAAACATCTGCTTTGTTTGTTGTCTACTCTGGACAGAGGAGAGGCCAAAAGTCTTCGGCAACTTCTCTTTCTTTTTGGCTAAGAAGTATAATACGCTTAGCTTATGAGACTGCTGGCCAGCAGCCTCCTGAAAGAATTACAGCTCATTCTACTAGAGCAGTAGCTTCCACGTGGGCTTTTAAACATGAGGCCTCTGTTGAACAAATTTGTAAGGCGGCAACTTGGTCTTAGCTTCATACCTTTTTTAAATTCTATAAATTTGATACTTTTGCTTCTTCGGAGGCTATTTTTGGGAGAAAGGTCTTACAGGGCAGTGGTGCCTTCCGTTTAAGTTCCTGCCTTGTCCCTCCCTTCATCCGTGTCCTAAAGCTTTGGTATTGGTATCCCACAAGTAATGGATGAACCTGTGGACTGGATACACCTTTACAAGAGAAAACAAAATTTATGCTTAAATGATAAATTTATTTCTCTTGTGGTGTATCCAGTCCACGGCCCGCCCTGTCATTTTAAGGCAGGTGTTTTTTATTTTTAAACTACAGTCACCACTGCACCCTATAGTTTCTCCTTTTTTTTCTTCCTTGTCTTCGGTCGAATGACTGGGGGTGGCAGTTAGGGGAGGAGCTATATAGACAGCTCTGCTGTGGGTGTCCTCTTGCAGCTTCCTGTTGGAAAGGAGAATATCCCACAAGTAATGGATGAGCCCGTGGACTGGATACACCACAAGAGAAATAAATTTATCAGGTAAGCATAAATTTTGTTTTGTCAGTGTCAATATCTGAGGCAGGATCTTCTGAATCAGATAGATAGATCCTCAGCAGATGAGGATAATTTAGTACGTTGTCGGTCATTTGAAATTTCATCAACTTTATGAGAACTTTTAAAAGACCTTTTACATTTATTAGAAGGCGGAATAGCAGACAAAGCCTTCTGAATCGCATTGGTAATAAAGTCTTTTATATTCACATGGATATCATGTACATTAGATGTTGTAAACTGCCTTTACCAAGATCTTGATAAAGGCAGTTTACACTGCCGAAACGCGTAGATTTGCTTACTTTTGTTGGAGACCTACTCACACATCTGTGTCACACATTGCACTCTATAGGTTCATCTCTATCTCTATAATTCATTTAGAGATAGACATATGAATAATTCCTGTGTGCATTTATACGCTAAATATAGCCATTTGACCCTCCTCCTTACCAGCAAACAGCGGCACCTACACAGGTTCATCTCTATCTCTCTAACATATCCTGAGCTAGACATATGACTAATTCCTGTGTGCCTGCATCTTGCACTTTGTTTGTATTATAATACTACCATCTATTGCAAGAACTTCTGCCTAAAACTATTCTACAGGGGATAAAATATTGCCTGGAGGCTTCTTCAAACAGAAGACGGACTACAGAAGACGGACCCACGAACACCACGCTGTTACGAACAGCTGACAGATCGACCTTTACTATAAATCTGAGGAAAACGATCCGCTATCTGCAAGTATTTCTGACATCATTATACTAATATAAACAGATTGACACAAAGTTTCCTTATTTACCGGTACTTTTTCAAAATAACATTGTGTTCAGGCTGCTTGCTACTATTGGACCATTTCTCTAAGTCATGTGACGTGACGTCCCAATCCACGGATTTCAGTCACAATTACCTTTAAACGGACATAATACCGGGTTTGTATTCTATCTGCCCAGGCTCTTAGAATTGTTTGGATTTAAATCAGTCATTGTACTTATTTATTACCGCTCTATATGTAAGCATTTTAACCTAAATACATATCATTATATTACTGTTTTTATTTTATGCTTCGTTAGGTTAAAATATTGTGTTACCAATCAGCGGCCAATTGTTTGAGATCTACACATTGGGTTATCACAATTTTGACATTCTTTTTAAAACGAATTGTTTTAGACGAATTGTTTGTCTAGCTATGTTTATCATTTTTTAACTGATGCCGGCATTATATATATATATATATATATATATATATATATATATATATATATATACTTTATTAACTGTTTAAACTAATTGTCTAAATCTCTGTTCGATATTGTTGTTTACATACTGCTGATATATACCTCCAATTAAATTTACCTTTTATAATTCATTCATTTTAAGCCTTTATTTGATATTTTTCATTAATTCATCCAATTTAAGCCTCTATTTGACATTATTCATTATATTACTTTTGATATTATTCATTATATCACTTTTGTTCACATACTTGATTGGTTAGCTCCTATTAGAGCTCTTATCCCACCTTTTCCTATTCTTTTAACATTAGTCTGTATTTGGAGATTTACTAGACTGCACAGGGATTCAAGCACATACCACGTAGCTAGCACTCACACCACCCCCAGATCTTTTCATAGAACTGTTATCAGGCAGCAGGGTTCCAACAGAGGTTTCTAAGATAGGATCAGATTGAGACATCTTGCAAATGTAAGAGAAAAACAACATATAAAGCAAAATTATCAATTTCCTTATATGGCAGTTTCAGGAATGGAAAAAAATGCAAACAGCATAGCCCTCTGACATAGAAAAAGGCAAGAGGCATATAGGAATGGGGTTTTAAATAATGAAATTATTTGGCGCCAAATATGATGCACAACGCAAAATTAATTTCTCTTGTTAAGTGTATCCAGTCCACGGATCATCCATTACTTATGGAATATATTCTCCTTCCCAACAGGAAGTTGCAAGAGTCCACCCACAGCAAAGCTGCTATATAGCTCCTCCCCTAACTGCCATATTCAGTCATTCTCTTGCAAGCCTCAACATAGATAGGAGGTTGTGAGAGTCTGTGGTGATTTATACTTAGTTTATTCTTCAATCAAAAGTTTGTTATTTTTAAATGGCACCGGAGTGTGCTGTTTTTCTCAGGCAGTATTTGGAAGAAGAATCTGCCTGCGTTTTTCTATGATCTTAGCAGACGTAACTAAGATCCATTTGCTGTTCTCACACATTCTGAGGAGTGAGGTACTTCAGAGGGGGAATGGCGTGCAGGTTTTCCTGCAGAAAAGGTATGTGCAGTAAAATATTTTTCTAGGAATGGAATTGACTAAGAAAATACTGCTGATACCGAAGTAATGTAAGTAAAGCCTTAAATGCAGCGATAGCGACTGGTATCAGGCTTATTAATAGAGATACATACTCTTATAAAAATGTGTTTTAAAACGTTTGCTGGCATGTTTAATCGTTTTTTAACGTACATTGGTGATAACACTGTAATGTTGGTATAGCCTTAAATGCAGTAAAAGCGACTGGTATCAGGCTTATTAATAGAGATACATACTCTTGTAAAAATGTGTTTTAAAACGTTTGCTGGCATGTTTAATCGTTTTTTAACATATGTTTGGTGATAAAACTTATTGGGGCCTAAGTTTTTTCCACATGGCTGGCTTAAATTTTGCATAGAAACAGTTAACTGAAGCTTCCCACTGTTGTAATATGAGTGGGAGGGGCCTAATTTAGCGCTTTTTTGCGCAGTTAAAATTACAAAATGAATCATCCAGATTCCCTCAGCAGTCCCATGAATACTACAGGACATTTCTAAAGGGCTAAAAAGACTTCCAAATTCGTTTATAGGGAAGGTAATCCACAGCTCTGCTGTGGCAGTTTTGTTGTGTCTGTTTTTAAAAACGTCTATGTGGTTTTTTTTATATCTGTTTTTTGCATTAAGGGGTTAATCATCCATTGGCAAGTGGGTGCAATGCTCTGTTACCTTATTACATGTACTGTAAAAATTTCGTTTGTTTTACTGCCTTTTTTTTACTGTTTTTCAAATTTTGACAAAATTTGTTTCTCTTAAAGGCACAGTAACGTTTTATATATTTGCTTGTTAACTTGATTTAAAGTGTTTTCCAAGCTTACTAGTCTCATTATTAGTCTGTTTTAACATGTCTGACATAGAGGAAGTTCTGTGTTCATTATGTTTTAAAGCCATGGTGGAACCCCATCTTAGAATGTGTACCAGATGTACTGATTTCATGTTAAACAATAAAGATCATTTTTTGTTTTTAAAAACATTATCACCAGTGGATTCTGTCGTGGGGGTAGATATGCCGACTAACTCTCCCCACGTGTCAGACCTTTTGACTCCCGCTTTAGGGACTCACGCTCAAATGGCGCCAAGTACATCAAGGGCACCCATAGCGTTTATTTTACCAGGGGATTCTGTCAAGGGGAAAGTTATGCCGACTAACTCTCCCCACGTGTCAGACCCTTCGACTCCCGCTTCAGGGACTCACGCTCAAATGGCGCCAAGTACATCAAAGGCGCCCATAGCGTTTATTTTACAAGACATGGCAAAGGTGGTGAATAATACTCTGGCAGCAGTATTAGTCAGACTACCTGAAATTAAAGGAAAGCAGATAGCTCTGGGGGTAGATACAGAGCATATAGACGCTTTAAGAACCATGTATGATACTACCTCACAATATGCTTAGTCTGTGGGTGATTTTTTTTTTTTTTTTTTGAGGGAAGATGATTTAACCTGATTCTGATATTTCTACATTTAAAATTTATGCTTGAGAACCTCCACTTGTCGCTCAGGGAGGCTTTGGCTGCTCTGAATGAATGTGTACAATCGGGCCAGAGAAATTGTGTAGACTGGATATATAATATGCAGTGCTGGTGTGTACTGATGTTTTTCCAATACCTAAAGAAGTTTACTAAAAATATTTTAATAAGGAATGGGATAGACCAGGTGTGCCATTCTCTTCCCCTCCTATTTTTTAGAAGAATGTTTTCTAATAGTTACCGCCACACGGGACTTCTGGCAGACAGTTCCTAAGGTGGAGAGAAGAGTTTCTACTCTAGCTAATCGTACCACTACCTCTGGCGAGGACAGTTGTGCTTTTTAGATCCAATGGATAAAAAATGTTTATTCAACAGGGGTTTTATCCTGCAGCCCCTTGCATACATTGCTTCTGTCACTGCTGCTGCAGCGTTCTGGGTTGAGTCTCTTGATGAGGCTTTACAGTTAGCGACTCCATTGGATGAATATATTTGACAAGCTTATGCTAGCCAATTCCTTTGTTTTCTGATGCCTTTGTTCATTTGACTAGACTAACGGCTAAGAATTCTGTTTTTTACTATACTGGCGCGCAGAGCGCTATGGCTTATATCATGGTCAGCTGTCGTGACTTTAATAAATAAGCTATTTAACTTCCCTTCAAGGGGCAGACCCTATCGGGCCTGGTTTGAAGGAGATTATTGCTTATATCACTGGAGGAAAAGGTCATGCCCTTCCTCAGGATAGGTCCAAATCAAGGGCCAAAAAAGGTCTAATTTTCGTGCTTTTTAAAACTTCAGGGCAGGTGTGGCATCCACTTCCTCTAAGGCAAAACAAGAGGGAATTTTTGCTCAGTCCAAGGCGGTCTGGAGACAATCGGACCTGGAACAAAGATAAGCAGGCCAAGGAGCCTGCTGCTACCTCTAAGGCAGCATGAAGGAACGGACCCCTATCCGGTAACGGATCCTATAGGGGGCAGACTTTCATTCTTCGCCCAGGCGTGGGCAAGAGATGCCCAGGATCCCTAGGCATTGGAATTTATATCCCAGAGATATCTTCTAGATTTCAAAGATTCCCCCCCCAAAAAAGGGGAGATTTCGCCTTTCACAATTATCTGCAAACCAGATAAAGAAGGAGGCATTCTTACATTGTGTACGAGATCCATCCAGTTCCAAGAGAGGAACAAGGACAGAGTTTTTACTCAAATCTGTTTGTGGTTCCCAAGGTGAGGGAACCTTCAGACCTATTTTGGATCTAAAGATCTTAAACAAATTCCTCAGAATTCCGTCATTTCAGATGGAAACTATTCGTACCATCTTAACTATGATCCAGGAGAGTCAATAGAGGACTACAATGGATTTGAAGGATGCTTATCCTCACATTGGGATGCATAAAGATCACCTTAGTTTTTTTCAGGTTTGCCTTTCTAGACAGGCATTACCAGTTTGTAGCTCTTTCCTTTGGGATATCTACAGCCCCAAGAATCTTTATGGAGGTTCTGGGGTCGCTTTGGCGGTCCTTAGGCCGCGAGGCATAGAAGTGGCCCCTTATTTAGACGACATCCTGATACAGGCGTCAAACATCCAAATTGCCAAGTCTCATACGGACGTAGTACTGGCATTTCTGAGATCACATGGGTGGAAAGTGAACAAGGATAGAGTTCTCTATCCCCAATCTCAAGGGTTTCCCTCCTAGGGTCTCTGATAGATTCTGTAGAAATGAAAATTTACCTGACGGAGTCCAGGTTGTCAAAGTTTCTAAATTTCTGCCGTGTTTTTCATCCCATCTGCGCCCTTCGGTGGCTCAGTACATGAATGAAATCGGCTTAATGGTAGCGGCAAGGGACATAGTACCGTTTGCACGTCTACATTTCAGACCACTGCAACTATGCATGCTCAGTCAGAGGAACGGGGATTACACAGATTTGTCCCCCTGTTTAACCTGGACCAAGAGACCAGAGATTCTCTTCTCTGGTGACTATATCGGGTCCATCTGTCCAAGGGTATGACCTTCCGCAGGTCAGATGGGACAATTGTTACAATAGATGCCAGCCTTTTAGGTTGGGATGCAGTCTGGAACTCCCTGAAGGCTCAGGGATAGTGGACTTAGGAGGAGACCCTCCTTCTAATAAATATTCTGGAACTGGGAGTGATATTCCATGCTCTTCAGACTTGGCCTCAGTTAGCAACTCTGAGGTACATCATACTCAGTCGGACAATATACACGACTGTGGCTTACATCAGCCATCAATGGGGAACAGAAGTTCCCTAGCAATGTTAGAAGTCTTACAATAATTCACTGGACAGAGACTCTCTTTTGTCTATCAGCTATCCATATCCCAGGTGTTGAGAACTGGGAGGTGGATTTTCTAAGTCGTCAGACTTTTCTTCCGGGGGAGTGGGATTTCCTCCAGAGGTCAAGACCAAGCAGGAGAGGGCTTTGGTGTTTTTGACAGCGCCTGCGTAGCCTTGCAGGACCTGGTATGCAGATCTGGTGGACATGTCATCCTTTCCATCATGGTCTCTGCTTCTGAGACAGGTCCCTCTACCTCAGGGTCCTTTCAACCTTCTAAATAGAATCAATCTGAGATGGACTGCCTGGAGACTGAACGCTTGATGTTATCAAAGCATGGCTTCTCCAAGTCAGCCATTGATACCTTAATACAGACATGAAAGCCTGTCTCTAGGAAAATTGAACATAGATATGGTGTAAATATCTGATTGTTATGAATCCAAGGGTTACTCATTGAGTAAAGTCTGGATTCCCTGGATATTATCTTTTCTCCAAGATGTTTTGGAGAAAAGGGTTGTCAGCTAATTCCTTAAAAGGGACAGATTTTTACTCTGTCTATTTTTTTGCACAAGCGTCTGGCAGGTATTCTAGACGTTCAGGCATTTGGTCAGGCTTTGGTTAGATCCAAGCCTGTGTTTAAACTGTTGCTCCACCATGGAGCTTAAACCTGGTTCTTAAGGTTCTTCAAGAAGTTCCGTTTGAACCTTTTTTGTTCCATAGATATCAATCTTTATCTTGGAAAGTTCCTTTTGGGTAGCTATTTCCTCGACTCGTAGAGTCTCCAAGTTATCTGTGTTACAATGTGATTCTCCTTATCTGGTCCTTCGTATAGATAAGGTAGTCCTCCGTACCAACCTGGGTTTTTTCCTAAGGTGATATCTAACAAGAACATCACTCAAGAGATAGTTGTTCCATGCTTGTATCCTAATCCTTCCTCAAAGAAGGAACGTCTATTACACAATATTGGACGTGGTTTGTGCTTTAAAGTATTACTTACAAGCTACTACAGTTTTCATCAAACGTTCACCTTGTTTGTTGTCTATTTTGGACAGAGGAGAGGTCAAAAGACTTCGGCAGCCTCTCTGTCTTTTTGGTTAAAAAGCATAATTCATTTAGCTTATGAGACTGCTGGACAGCAGCCTCCTGAAGGGATTACAGCTCATTCTACTAGAGCTGTGGTTTTCACTTGGGCCTTTTTTAAATGTGGCTTCTGTTGAACAGATTTACAAGACGGAGTCTTGGTCTGCGCTTCATACTTTTTCAAATTTAACAAATTTGATACCTTGCTTCTTCGGAGGCTATTTTTGGGAGAAAGGGTTTCTTACAGGCAGTGGTAACTTCCGTTTAAGTACCTGCCTTGTCCCTCCAATCATCCGTGTACTTTAGCTTTGGTATTGGTATTCCATAAGTAATGGATGATCCGTGGACTGGATACCTTAATACAGACATGAAAGCCTGTCTCTAGGAAAATTGAACATAGATATGGTGTAAATATCTGATTGTTATGAATCCAAGGGTTACTCATGGAGTAAAGTCTGGATTCCCAGGATATTATCTTTTCTCCAAGATGTTTTGGAGAAAAGGGTTGTCAGCTAATTCCTTAAAAGGGACAGATTTTTACTCTGTCTATTTTTTTGCACAAGCGTCTGGCAGGTATTCTAGATGTTCAGGCATTTGGTCAGGCTTTGGTTAGATCCAAGCCTGTGTTTAAACTGTTGCTCCACCATGGAGCTTAAACCTGGTTCTTAAGGTTCTTCAAGAAGTTCCGTTTGAACCTTTTTTGTTCCATAGATATCAATCTTTATCTTGGAAAGTTCCTTTTGGGTAGCTATTTCCTCGACTCGTAGAGTCTCCAAGTTATCTGTGTTACAATGTGATTCTCCTTATCTGGTCCTTCGTACAGATAAGGTAGTCCTGCGTACCAACCTGGGTTTTTTCCTAAGGTGGTATCTAACAAGAACATCACTCAAGAGATAGTTGTTCCATGCTTGTATCCTAATCCTTCCTCAAAGAAGGAACGTCTATTACACAATATTGGACGTGGTTTGTGCTTTAAAGTTTTACTTACAAGCTACTACAGTTTTCATCAAACGTTCACCTTGTTTGTTGTCTATTTTGGACAGAGGAAAGGTCAAAAGACTTCAGCAGCCTCTCTGTCTTTTTGGTTAAAAAGCATAATTCATTTAGCTTATGAGACTGCTGGACAGCAGCCTCCTGAAGGGATTACAGCTCATTCTACTAGAGCTGTGGTTTTCACTTGGGCCTTTTTTAAATGTGGCTTCTGTTGAACAGATTTACAAGACGGAGTCTTGGTCTGCATTTCATACTTTTTCAAATTTAACAAATTTGATACCTTGCTTCTTCGGAGGCTATTTTTGGGAGAAAGGGTTTCTTACAGGCAGTGGTAACTTCCGTTTAAGTGCCTTGTGCCTCCCATCATCCGTGTACTTTAGCTTTGGTATTGGTATTCCATAAGTAATGGATGATCCGTGGACTGGATACACTTAACAAGAGAAAACATAATTTATGCTTACCTGATAAATTTATTTCTCTTGTAGTGTATCCAGTCCACGGCCCGCCCTGTCACTTTAAGGCAGGTAATTTTTTCATTTGAACTACAGTCACCACTGCACCCTATGGTTTTTTCCTTTCTCTACATGTTTTCGGTCGAATGACTGAATATGGCAGTTAGGGGAGGAGCTATATAGCAGCTTTGCTGTGGGTGGACTCTTGCAACTTCCTGTTGGGAAGGAGAATATATTCCATAAGTAATGGATGATCCGTGGACTGGATACACTACAAGAGAAATAAATTTATCAGGTAAGCATAAATTATGTTTTTTTTGGCGCTAACAACAGCTGGAAATGACACACTCGGGTCATTGCAGATGCAACCTTGTGCAAGGAAACTCGCATCAACTAAGACCCCGGAAATTACGAATTTGCGTCACCGGTCGTAACTTCGCGCCAAAAAAATTCTCACGACAAAAATGATGCAATAAACATCAGCATTTTGAGACCTCACAAGCCTAATTTTGTCCGCAAAAATTTAATGAAAAAGCAGTCCATTTGAAAAAAGACTATACCCCAGGTAAGAAAAATATTTTCCTAAATTGTTTTTTCCCCAAATATGAAAATGACAGTCTGCAAAAGGAAATATACATAAACCTGACTCATGGCAAATATAAGTACAACACATATATTTAGAACTTTATATTAATACATAAAGTGCCAAGCAATAGCTGTGAGTGTCTTAAGTAATGAAAACATACTTACCAGAAGACACCCATCCACATATAACAGATAGCCAAACCAGTACTGAAACGGTTATCAGTAGAGGTAATGGAATCTGAGAGTATATCGTCGATCTGAAAAGGGAGGTAGGAGATGAATCTCTATGACTGATAACAGAAAACCATAAAATTCAAAAGGTGATACTCCCTTCACATCCCTCTGACATTCACTGTACTCTGAGAGGAAACGGGCTTCAAAATGCTGAGAAGTGCATATTGACGTAGAAATCAAGCACAAACTTACTTCACCACCTCCATAGGAGGCAAAGTTTGTAAAACTGAATTGTGGGTGTGGTGAGGGGTATATTTATAGGCATTTTGAGGTTTGGGAAACTTTGCCCCTCCTGGAAGGCCAATTACATAAAAGAAATAAAGAATTATTGATTTATAAATCCTGTGAGTGCCCTATGAGAAGAAGTAGATGTATGTGCACTAGAGGATAGCACCCAGGTGGTAACTGCACCTCAAAGGTTGGAGTGCTGAGCTGCAGGCTAATTGAGATATATATACATATCCTGTGGCAGCCAAGGTGTAGTATATATGCTATTTTGCAACTGCCCAATGTACTATATAGGGAAAACCTATAAGGAACTTAGGGAGCGTATTAAAGAACACAAAAGAGATATAAAAAAATATTAATATTAAATCAAGTGCAATAGCAAAACACTTTTTAGAGTTCCATAACATTAATAAAAAAAACTGCTGCATTTTAGAGGTCTGGAAGTAAATTAACAAAAGAGGAGGAGTTTTAAGGCAGATTTAAGTCTGATGACGTCTGCAACAAATCACAACTCAGCCGGAAGAAGCCCACCTACTCACGGGTGAAACGAGCGTAGCTGTTTGTCGGAGGGGATACAGCTACCCACCTCTGTCTAAGTTCTGAGCCCCAGGATATCTATACCCATTTGCAGCCATCCGCAACTGAGTGAAAGAGTTGAAAAGGCGTGGAGTACCACTAAGTGCCTTACTAATCACGGAACACTTACCTGGAAGTGTGTGGATGCCAAAGAAAGAGGTAACGCACTACACACACAACTAATAGTTTGCTGATGACGCTGGTATAATTAAGGTCTGCCCGACAAATCACTTAGTCAGAGGGAAATACGGACATGTATCAGCCCTAAGTAATTTCTTAGGAGAGCTGTCCCTGTGAATATTCAGCCAATAGCTGAACTCTCATTTCAAGTGGTGGATAATATTTCTGTCCGGATATACCGGTTTCCTTTCCCAGGACTATGTTTTGTTAATTATTTACACTCTATTTGCGGATACTTTGGCCCAACCTAAGGGGTCACATTTTGGCGTGTATTTGCCCTCACTTTACCTATAAACTTACTATCAATTGAAATAGGACTCTGTGACCCACTATTGGAGGCCTCTAGGGGTACAAATTATAGGATCCTCGTTTAATTAGTGATCCTTGTACTATTTTGGACTCAAAACTTTTGACAGAGTGCTATTAATTGTATTATTCTGTGCATATTAAATGTGTTTCTTTTTTCTTTGTAAGAATACCTGGATTATCGTTGTGATTCTTTTGTCCAAAGTATATTTATTTGTCTTCTACACCCTAGTGTTGGTTAAGCACCGCTATTTTGTCTTCTTTTTCTTTGCAATTTATCTTTTTGGATTCTACGTGCACAAGGAGGCAGTGATATCTAGGTTTTCCTACTCCGCTGACCTATGGGTAATTTGACCATTTTTGTGTTGTGCTGGTACTATTTATAATATTTATATATATATATATATATTTACAAGTATTCTTTATTTTAAAACACATAGAGGGAGTTTATTCTCAGATTTCTAATTTACAATATTTTTCTCTGTCTTTATCATAAAGTGCATGGTACATATTGCAACATTATTTACTATTGTGTATATTCTTTTGCACACAAAAATTGCTTAGGTGGTATTTTGTCTGTTCATTCATTCATTTGTCTGTTTTTCTTTGTACATTATAGAGCAATACTATAATTATCCCCATTTATATACATATAGTTCCTTTTTAAAGTAGGTCCACTTTTCACTATTTTATTAATTTAAAGGGATAGTCTACTTGATTTTTTTTTTATTGTTTAAAAATATAGACAATGCCTTTGCTATACCTTATAACCTCGAAATCAACCAAATGGTTAATATCAATCAACAAATAGGTATTGAGTATGGGACTTAAAAGGAGCTTTCCTGGAACTGAATGACATCCTTGACAAAGCTTATAAGGTGAAACCTACGTTGGATGTTTGCAGACTGACGTCACCAGGAGGGTGGGACTTACCATACAAACTGTACTTACTGGTTTAACAGACTTTGTGGGAACGACGTCTGCATTTTACCGTGTAGCTGTTTTTATATATGGTTTTAAACATTTGTCCTTTTATACAATACATTTGTTTATATCCTTATTCATTCCTGGTTTTGCCTTTGAGCTTAGAGGGACAGTCTACACCAGAATTTTTATTGTTTTAAAAGATAGATAATCCCTTTATTACCCATTCCCCAGTTTTGCATAACCAACACAGTTATATTAATATACTTTTAACATCTGTGATTATCTTGTATCTAAGCCTCTGCAAACTGCCCCTTTATTTCAGTTCTTTTGACAGACTTGCAGTTTAGCCAATCAGTGCCTGCTCCCAGATAACTTCATGTGCATGAGCACAGTGTTATCTATATGAAATACATGAACTAACACCCTCTAGTGGTGAAAAACTGTTAAAAATGCATTCTGAAAAGAGGTGGCCTTCAAGGTCTAAGAAATTAGCATATGAACCTCCTACGTTAAGCTTTTAACTAAGAATACCAAGAGAACAAAGCAAAATTGATGATAAAAGTAAATTGGAAAATTGTTTAAAATTACATGCTCTATCTGAATCATGAAAGTTTATTTTGGCCTAGACTGTCCCTTTAATAAGGACAGGCTATGTTTATGCGGATACACTTGACAGCTGAGTTATAAGCTCAGAAGAATGCTAGTATGGTTCTTTGATGCACAGCAGTGCTTTATGTGATTGCATACTTCACCATTTTTAGTTCTTTCTTTGGAGGTTAAAGTGGAAGAATAATATCAGAACGTATATCATTCACATTTGGGACTATATTCTTTAGGGCACTCACTACACATTTCAGTGCTAGTACATGTGTGCCATATAGAAAACATTGTTCTCATTCTCGTGGAGCTATGCAGAAACCAACACGAATTGACTAAAATGCAAGTTTGTAAAAAGCACTGAGATAAGAGGGAAGTCTGCAGAGACTTAGATACAAGGTAGTCAACTGTTGTATATAGAAAATATAGTAGTGCGCTAGGGCTACAGATATCAAGCACCTCACAATAAACTATTCCTTCTAATTGTTAAAATAAAATTAGTAAACTAAAAAAGTGTTAGTGAGGGCGCTAGCCAGCTGAAGATATTAATAATGCAATAGGGTACATTTTTAAAACATTTATCTATTTAGAGTTTACTCTAAAAAGTAGGGACGTCTCCCTTAAAAGATATATATATATATATACAGTGTATCATATGCCAAAGGTTAATGTGAAACAGTAAAAAGTCCAAATGTATCTGATTATTTAGTTACTCATTGGTAACTAATACACTTTCCAGTTAAAAGTTCAAATGTTCCAGATACTTTTGTTTAAAGCTTATTGGCCTTGGATATAGACATAGCCGTTGTAATATACCACCATTGGATCTTTGTTTACTCAAATACCCAATATTAGGAGATCAGCTGATGTTTTATACAGTTCAGTTACACACAAGATAAACAAGATGGTAAGTTAACTTCAAATTTTCAGATCCCTTTTTCACAGTCTATGTGGATTTACTCGTACCTATCTCTATCTATCTATCTATCTATCTATCTATCTATCTATTGGGTACTTGTAAAGCGCAAACTAATCACCCATGAGGGTCTCAAGGCGCTATGAGGGGGGGAGAGGGGGGCTAAGGGAAGACAATTCATTCAAAGAGCCAGGTCTTGAGGTCCTTCCTGAAGTTTGTAAGGGAGGTGGATTGTCTGAGGTGCAGCGGGAAGGAGTTCCATGACCTTGCTGCCATATAGGAGAAGGATTTTCCTCCAGCTGTTTTTTTCTTGATGCGGGGGATGACTGTGAGTGCTTGGTCGGCAGAGCGGAGTTGTTTGGAGGGGGTGTAGAAATTGACACGGTGGTTGATGTATTCAGGACCGATGTTGTGGAGGGCCTTGAATGCATGGGTTGGGAGCTTGAAGGTGATTCTCTTGTTGACGGGGAGCCAGTGTAGGTTCCTTAGGTACCTGTTCCCCTCAGCCGTTCTGTAGTTACAGGGGGTTGTGAGCGGCTCCATGACACCTACAGTGTTTGCTGCAACTGCAAGTTCACCCCATGTGACCAATGGCGTCTGATGTCATGGGTGACACTCGCAAATAGTTTGCCCTCTGGTTTCGACAGCCGTTATAGGTTGATAGTGCTGAGAATAGACTGATGGTGCTAAGAATACCAACTTGTATTCTGATGGTTGACTTGGTTCTTACACTTCTAGGAATTCTAAGATGCTTGCTTTTGATGTATAAAAATAATTAACCGGGTTAAAACAGTTCCAGAATATAAAAAAAATATTGTGATAATACACAATAATAACAAGTGCCACTGCTTTTGACGCATTTCGCCCTTTCCAGGGCTTTATCCACATAGACTGTGAAAAAGGGATCCAAAAATTTGGAGGTAACTTACCATCTTGTTTATCTTGTGTGTAACGGAACTGTATAAAACATCAGCTGATCTCCTAATATTGGGTGTTTGAGTAAACTGAAAGATCCGATAGTGGTATATTACAGCCGCTATGTCTATATCCGAGGCCAATAGGCTTTAAACAAAAGTATCTGGCACATTTTGAACTTGTAACTGAATAATCAGATACATTTCGACTTTTTACTGTTTTACATTAACCTTTGGCATACACTGTATATATATCTTTTAAGGGAGACATCCCTACTTTTTAGAGTAAACTCTAGATAGATAGATAAATAAATGTTTCAAAAATGTACACTATTGTATTATTAATATCTTCAGCTTGCATGCGCCCTTACTAACACTTTTTTAGTAATCAACTGTTGGTTATGCAAAACTGGGGAATGAGTATTAAAGGGTTTATCAATGCGTTTAAACAATACACATTTTCAAGAAGAATTCCAGTTTAAGTGTGTATTTGCAAGTTTATATTAATATTTTTTAACTAAAGAAATCTGTACTCCCTTTGTTCTATCATACAAGAGAGTTATACAGATTTGGCTCCAGAATTCAAGACTTCTATGCTCTACAAAATCAAGGATGGCAAAGCCTTCTCCAAGTCAGCACATGGATTTGTCTGATAATTTTTCTACTGTTTTTAACTTTTCTGGTTACTGATTTTCCAACAGATCAGTCCATGTAAGAAAGTTTTTTTTAAATATTCGCACAGACTCCTCAGATTTGTCTTCTGTAAGTGTATATATACTGTGTGTATGTATATAATTTTTTTTTTATGATAATCAGCAATTAATACTGATACGTAAGAAGCATATATGAATCTTGCTGGTAAAGCTAAGGCACTACAATTCTGCTGACAATTCAGTATCCATGTTAGCTTGGATATGTGACAGTTGATGCCTTTTAAGAAGTGCTTTAGAGGGTGTTCTTAGCCTCTACAATTGCCACTGAGGAATAGGCCAAGTCCAGAGCCTTACTCGGTTTTCTGATTATATATTTTTTTTTTAAATGTTCTCTTTACTGGATTCTATTGTAGAGCTCTGGGTCATTTTTTTTTCTAAGGTATACATGAGATTTACCGTTTTAGCCATATGATTTACTATTTCCCTTAGAAAGTGCCTTGTTTTTCTTTCATAAAGGTGGTAAGAGTCCACAATCCATTACACCTGAGAATTGCCTTTCCTGCCACTAAGAGGAGGGAAAGATTCCCAAACTTGAAGAGCACTATATAACCCCTCTAACCTCTATGGTTAGTCTTATCTTTGTCTCCACTGGAGGATGGTAAATACTGGATATGTGCAGATGATTTCTTCGTAAAGAGGGGTTCTCAGACTGAGTTGAGGCCCATTTCCCCTCAGGGTGCAGTGTTTCTCAAGAGGGAAGTTTAAGGAGTTTAGAATATGCCTTCATTTTTTCTTCATATGAGAATTTAAGTCACTATCCTCCAATAGGATGTCATATATTGTGTCCCCTTGCTGATATGTTTTCAGGAAAGGACTGCTATCAAGCATAGGAGGAGAGTGTTATAGGTAAGTGATTTTTTTAAAAACATATATCAGTTGCTATTTCCACTAATATAAGGGGACTTTTTTTAAACTCCTGTAAATTTTCTTTTTTATATTATGAAATCAAAGTACCTTTTATTTTTATGACTGGAAAAAAAGTGTGCGGTTATGTGCATTGATGCGTGCATGGGTGAGATTTGTTTGGTGCGCTTGCAGCTATAGCTGTTGTCCCAGAAGCAGGTAATGTATACTTGTTCCCTAAGAGCTTATTTAATGTTACTGTGATTTTATTCACTATGGAAGATTCTGATCTGTCTCTAGAAATGTCAGCATCCAAAGAAGGATTAAACACCTTTCTACCAATATTAATTGTGTTTTTATTGTAAATTGAATGAGGTATCCCCTCCTTATTTATGTGATGTCTGTCTTAAAGGGACAGTCTACACCAGAATTTTTACTGTTTAAAAAGATAGATAATCGCTTTATCACCCATTCCCTAGTTTTGCACAACCAACACAGTTATATAAATACACTTTCTTTCATGTAATTAGCAAGAGTCCATGAGCTAGTGACGTATGGGATATACATTCCTACCAGGAGGGGCAAAGTTTCCCAAACCTCAAAATGCCTATAAATACACCCCTCACCACACCCACAAATCAGTTTTACAAACTTTGCCTCCTATGGAGGTGGTGAAGTAAGTTTGTGCTAGATTCTACGTTGATATGCGCTCCGCAGCAGGTTGGAGCCCGGTTTTCCTCTCAGCGTGCAGTGAATGTCAGAGGGATGTGAGGGGAGTATTGCCTATTTGAATTCAATGATCTCCTTCTACGGGGTCTATTTCATAGGTTCTCTGTTATCGGTCGTAGAGATTCATCTCTTACCTCCCTTTTCAGATCGACGATATACTCTTATATATATATATATATACCATTACCTCTGCTGATTTTCGTTTCAGTACTGGTTTGGCTTTCTACAACATGTAGATGAGTGTCCTGGGGTAAGTAAGTCTTATTTTCTGTGACACTCTAAGCTATGGTTGGGCACTTTTTTATAAAGTTCTAAATATATGTATTCAAACATTTATTTGCCTTGACTCAGGATGTTCAACATTCCTTATTTCAGACAGTCAGTTTCATATTTGGGATAATGCATATGAATCAATCAATTTTTTTCTTACCTTAAAATTTGACTTTTTTTCCTGTGGGCTGTTAGGCTCGCGGGGGCTGAAAATGCTTCATTTTATTGCGTCATTCTTGGCGCGGACTTTTTTGGCGCAAATTTTTTTTTTCTGTTTCCGGCGTCATACGTGTCGCTGGAAGTTGCGTCATTTTTGACGTTCTTTTGCGCCAAAAGTGTCGGCGTTCCGGATGTGGCGTCATTTTTGGCGCCAAAAGCATTTAGGCGCCAAATAATGTGGGCGTCATTTTTGGCGCTAAAAAAATATGGGCGTCTCTATTGTCTCCACATTATTTAAGTCTCATTATTTATTGCTTCTGGTTGCTAGAAGCTTGTTCACTGGCTTTTTTTCCCATTCCTGAAACTGTCATTTAAGGAATTTGATCAATTTTGCTTTATATGTTGTTTTTTCTATTACATATTGCAAGATGTCCCACGTTGAAACTGAGTCAGAAGATACTTCTGGAAAATCGCTGCCTGGTGCTGGAGCTACCAAAGCTAAGTGTATCTGCTGTAAACTTATGGTATCTGTTCCTCCAGCTGTTGTTTGTACTGTTTGTCATGACAAACTTGCTAATGCAGATAATATTTCCTTTAGTACTGTTACATTACCTGTTGCTGTTCCATCAACATCTAATACTCAGAGTGTTCCTGATAACATAAGAGATTTTGTTTCTAAATCCATTAAGAAGGCTATGTCTGTTATTCCTCCTTCTAGTAAACGTAAAAAGTCTTTTAAAACTTCTCATTTTTCAGATGAATTTTTAAATGAACATCATCATTCTGATTCTGATAATGGTTCTTCTGGTTCAGAGGATTCTGTCTCAGAGGTTGATGCTGATAAATCTTCATATTTATTTAAAATGGAATTTATTCGTTCTTTACTTAAAGAAGTCCTAATTGCATTAGAAATTGAGGATTCTGGTCCTCTTGATACTAAATCTAAACGTTTAGATAAGGTTTTTAAATCTCCTGTAGTTATTCCAGAAGTTTTTCCTGTCCCTGATGCTATTTCTGAAGTAATTTCCAGGGAATGGAATAATTTGGGTAATTCATTTACTCCTTCTAAACGTTTTAAGCAATTATATCCTGTGCCATCTGACAGATTAGAGTTTTGGGACAAAATCCCTTAGGTTGATGGGGCTGTCTCTACTCTTGCTAAGCGTACTACTATTCCTACGGCAGATGGTACTTCCTTTAAGGATCCTTTAGATAGGAAAATTGAATCCTTTCTAAGAAAAGCTTACTTGTGTTCAGGTAATCTTCTTAGACCTGCTATATCTTTAGCGGATGTTGCTGCAGCTTCAACTTTTTGGTTAGAAGCTTTAGCGCAACAAGTAACAGATCATAATTCTCATAGCATTATTATTCTTCTTCAACATGCTAATAATTTTATTTGTGATGCCATCTTTGATATCATTAGAGTTGATATCAGGTATATGTCTCTAGCTATTTTAGCTAGAAGAGCTTTATGGCTTAAAACTTGGAATGCTGATATGTCTTCTAAGTCTACTCTGCTTTCCCTTTCTTTCTAGGATAATAAATTGTTTGGTTCTCAGTTGGATTCTATTATCTCAACTGTTACTGGAGGGACAGGAACTTTTTTACCACAGGATAAAAAATCTAAAGGTAAATTTAGGTCTAATAATCGTTTTCGTTCCTTTCGTCACAACAAGGAACAAAAGCCTGATCCTTCATCCTCAGGAGCGGTATCCGTTTGGAAACCATCTCCAGTCTGGAATAAATCCAAGCCTTTTAGAAAATCAAAGCCAGCTCCTAAGTCCACATGAAGGTGTGGCCCTCATTCCAGCTCAGCTGGTAGGGGGCAGATTACGTTTTTTCAAAGAAATTTGGATCAATTACGTTCACAATCTTTGGATTCAGAACATTGTTTCAGAAGGGTACAGAATTGGCTTCAAGATAAGGCCTCCTGCAAAGAGATTTTTTCTTTCCCGTGTCCCAGTAAACCCAGCGAAGGCTCAAGCATTTCTGAAATGTGTTTCAGATTTAGAGTTGGCTGGAGTAATTATGCCAGTTCCAGTTCTGGAACAGGGACTGGGGTTTTATTCAAATCTCTTCATTGTACCAAAGAAGGAGAATTCCTTCAGACCAGTTCTGGATCCAAAAATTTTGAATCGTTATGTAAGGATACCAACATTCAAAATGGTAACTGTAAGGACTATCCTGCCTTTTGTTCAGCAAGGGCATTATATGTCTACAATAGATTTACAGGATGCATATCTGCATATTCCGATTCATCCAGATCACTATCAGTTTCTGAGATTCTCTTTCCTAGACAAGCATTACCAGTTTGTGGCTCTGCCGTTTGGCCTAGCTACAGCTCCAAGAATTTTTACAAAGGTTCTCGGTGCCCTTCTGTCTGTAATCAGAGAACAGGGTATTGTGGTATTTCCTTATTTGGACGATATCTTGGTACTTGCTCAGTCTTCACATTTAGCAGAATCTCATACGAATCGACTTGTGTTGTTTCTTCAACATCATGGTTTGAGGATCAATTTACCAAAAAGTTCATTGATTCCTCAGACACAGGTAACCTTTTTAGGTTTCCAGATAGATTCAGTGTCCATGACTCTATCTTTGACAGACAAGAGACGTCTAAAATTGATATCAGCTTGTCGAAACCTTCAGTCACAATCATTCCCTTCGGTAGCCTTATGCATGGAAATTCTAGGTCTTATGACTGCTGCATCGGACGCGATCCCCTTTGCTCGTTTTCACATGCGACCTCTTCAGCTCTGTATGCTGAACCAGTGGTGCAGGGATTACACAAAGATATCTCAATTAATATCTTTAAAACTGATTGTACGACACTCTCTGACGTGGTGGACAGATCACCATCGTTTAGTTCAGGGGGCTTCTTTTGTTCTTCCGACCTGGACTGTAATTTCAACAGATGCAAGTCTTACAGGTTGGGGAGCTGTGTGGGGGTCTCTGACAGCACAAGGGGTTTGGGAATCTCAGGAGGTGAGATTACCGATCAATATTTTGGAACTCCGTGCAATTTTCAGAGCTCTTCAGTCTTGGCCTCTTCTAAAGAGAGAATCGTTCATTTGTTTTCAGACAGACAATGTCACAACTGTGGCATACATCAATCATCAAGGAGGGACTCACAGTCCTCTGGCTATGAAAGAAGTATCTCGAATTCTGGTTTGGGCGGAATCCAGCTCCTGTCTAGTTTCTGCGGTTCATATCCCAGGTATAGACAATTGGGAAGCGGATTATCTCAGTCGCCAAACGTTACATCCGGGCGAATGGTCTCTTCACCCAGAGGTATTTCTTCAGATTGTTCAAATGTGGGGACTTCCAGAAATAGATCTGATGGCCTCTCATCTAAACAAGAAACTTCCCAGGTATCTGTCCAGATCCAGGGATCCTCAAGCGGAAGCAGTGGATGCATTGTCACTTCCTTGGAAGTATCATCCTGCCTATATCTTTCCGCCTCTAGTTCTTCTTCCAAGAGTAATCTCCAAGATTCTGAAGGAATGCTCGTTTGTTCTGCTGGTAGCTCCAGCATGGCCTCACAGGTTTTGGTATGCGGATCTTGTCCGGATGGCCTCTTGCCAACCGTGGACTCTTCCGTTAAGGCCAGACCTTCTGTCGCAAGGTCCTTTTTTCCATCAGGATCTCAAATCCTTAAATTTAAAGGTATGGAGATTGAACGCTTGATTCTTAGTCAAAGAGGTTTCTCTGACTCTGTGATTAATACTATGTTACAGGCTCGTAAATCTGTATCTAGGGAGATATATTATAGAGTCTGGAAGACTTATATTTCTTGGTGTCTTTCTCATCTTTTTTCCTGGCATTTTTTTAGAATTCCGAGAATGTTACAGTTTCTTCAGGATGGTTTGGATAAAGGTTTGTCTGCAAGTTCCTTGAAAGATCAAATCTCTGCTCTTTCTGTTCTTTTTCACAGAAAGATTGCTAATCTTCCTGATATTCATTGTTTTGTACAAGCTTTGGTTCGTATAAAACCTGTCATTAAGTCAATTTCTCCTCCTTGGAGTTTGAATTTGGTTCTGGGGGCTCTTCAAGCTCCTCCGTTTGAACCTATGCATTCATTGGACATTAAATTACTTTCTTGGAAAGTTTTGTTCCTTTTGGCCATCTCTTCTGCCAGAAGAGTTTCTGAATTATCTGCTCTTTCTTGTGAGTCTCCTTTTCTGATTTTTCACCAGGATAAGGCGGTGTTGCGAACTTCTTTTACATTTTTACCTAAGGTTGTGAATTCCAACAACATTAGTAGAGAAATTGTGGTTCCTTCATTATGTCCTAATCCTAAGAATTCTAAGGAGAAATCTTTGCATTCTTTGGATGTAGTTAGAGCTTTGAAATATTATGTTGAAGCTACTAAGAATTTCCGAAAGACTTCTAGTCTATTTGTTATCTTTTCCGGTTCTAGGAAAGGTCAGAAGGCCTCTGCCATTTCTTTGGCATCTTGGTTGAAATCTTTAATTCATCATGCTTATGTCGAGTCGGGTAAAACTCCGCCTCAAAGGATTACAGCTCATTCTACTCGGTCAGTTTCTACTTCCTGGGCGTTTAGGAATGAAGCTTCGGTTGATCAGATTTGCAAAGCAGTAACTTGGTCTTCTTTGCATACTTTTACAAAATTCTACCATTTTGATGTGTTTTCTTCTTCTGAAGCTGTCTTTGGTAGAAAAGTACTTCAGGCAGCTGTTTCAGTTTGAATCTTCTGCTTATATTTTCAGTTTTTTTCTTTATAAGATTTAAACTTTATTTTTGGGTGTGGATTTTTTTCAGCGGAATTGGCTGTCTTTATTTTATCCCTCCCTCTCTAGTGACTCTTGCGTGGAAGATCCACATCTTGGGTAGTCATTATCCCATACGTCACTAGCTCATGGACTCTTGCTAATTACATTAAAGAAAACATAATTTATGTAAGAACTTACCTGATAAATTCATTTCTTTCATATTAGCAAGAGTCCATGAGGCCCACCATTTTTTTGTGGTGGTTATGATTTTTTTGTATAAAGCACAATTATTCCAATTCCTTATATTTATGCTTCACACTTTTTTCTTATCACCCCACTTCTTGGCTATTCGTTAAACTGATTTGTGGGTGTGGTGAGGGGTGTATTTATAGGCATTTTGAGGTTTGGGAAACTTTGCCCCTCCTGGTAGGAATGTATATCCCATACGTCACTAGCTCATGGACTCTTGCTAATATGAAAGAAATGAATTTATCAGGTAAGTTCTTACATAAATTATGTTTTTTACCTCTGATTGCCTTGTATCTAAGCCTCTGCAAACCGAATTTCAGTTCTTTTGACAGACATCCATTTTAAACAAAAAAGCACAGGAGTCCCAACAAGATATAATTATATATATATAATATCTTGATGCATTCAGACCAATCTAATGCTGCACTTGCTTTCAAAGATATTATTGATCCTTATGTTTGTTCATTACAGGAAGATTCAGCTCAAATTGCTCCTGGAATGAAGGAATTTATTAAAGCTACAGTGTCTTAAATATTGGCAGTCATTCTGCCTCTCTCATCGTGAAATATTCCCCATCTCATACTCTTTGATCAACCTCTGACTTACGTCTCCCCACTCCTGTTATCTCTATGTCCCACTCCCGTCTCCAAGACTTCGCACATGCTGCTCCTGTCCTCTGGAACTCTATACCCCACTCCATAAGACTGTCTCCAACCTTGTATAGCTTCAGACGCTCCTTGAAAACCCACCTATTCAGAGAGGCTTACCATCTCTTCTCCATCTCTAATCTTAACCAAACTAATACATGAACTGCCTTACTGCTGCAACTACAACCAATGTGACAAGCTACCCCCAACCTTATATCTCTGCACCCTAAACCTGTAGACTGTGAGCTCTCCGGAGCAGGACCCTCTTCCTCCTGTACTAGATTTGTTTAGTTTTGTTATGTTTTGTATTTTATCACAAATCCTTGTCATTGTATACCCCTATCACTGTACCCAGCGTTCCGGAATTTGGCGGCGCTATACAAATAAATAATAATAATAATAATTCTGCCTTCAAGTAAAGGTAAAAGGTCAGTACAAGATTTGCCTTCTGTTAGTAGTAATACCTGTGTCTCATGAGGCTAATGAAGCCTCTGAGGGTGAGTTTTTTTTCTGATGATCAGGGGCCTGCCTCAGATTCTGAGCCTGCTTCTTTCTCCTCTTTATTTAAGATTGTTCACATTCATTCTCTATTAAAGGAGGTTTTACTTACTTTACAAATAAGGGAGTTCCTGTTTCTGAAGAGTGGTCTACCAGTCATTTAGACTCTTATTATAAATCTGCTAAAAAAAAAGCCTTCTGAGGTTTTTCCAGTGGCTGGGGCTGTAGTTGGAAATATTTCAAAAAAATTGTCTAAACCTGGTAGTTGATTTAATCATTCTGCAAGGTGTAAAATAATGTATCCTCTTCCATTGTCTAATATTGAGCTTTGTGAATCTGTCCCTAAGGTAATATGGTGCTATTTCTACTTTGGCTAAATGTACTACCATACCTTTGGAGGATAGAACTTCTTTCAAAGACCCTTTGGATAGAAAACTTAAAACCTTTCATAAAAGGTCTTATTTGCAGGCAGGTTATCTTTTTCAGACCCAGGTATTGCTATTGCGGAAGTTTCTGCTACTGCTTCCATTTGGTAGGATAGTCTTTCTGATCAGATTTCTGAGAATTCTAACAGTGAAGATTTTTTTAACCTTTTTAGCTTTGCTTAAAGGGACACAAAAATCAAAATAAACTTTCATGATAAAGCATGCAGATGTAAGACTTTCCAATTTACTTCCATTATCAAATTTTGCACAGGCTTTTTATATGCACATTTTCTGGGGAACAAGATCCTACTGAGCATGTGCACAAGCTCACAGGGGATATGTATACTAGTCTGTGACTGGCTGATGTCTGTCACATGATACAGGGGGCCGGAAAACGGGAGAAAAAATGAATTTGTCAGAAAAAAATCTACTGCTTATTTGAAATTCAGAGTAGGTGTTAAATCATTGTCTTTTTTTTTTTTTTTTTTTTTTTTTAAATAGTTTTTTATTGAGGTAACATGACGAACATATACAGAATTACAAAAAGAAATATCATGGCAACATGCCCATTTGTCATACATCAGGATTTACATAGTTAATTAAACAAGCATGTCTTCACACTTGTAAGATCAAAGCATATCCTAACCCAAAGGTACAGTTACCAGCCATGTATATTACCTCATTTTGCATAAGTACATTAACAAAAGGACATATAACACCAAACACACATCTAGCATGATACAAGCCTAAATGCAATATCCAATTCGTAACCAATGCGGGCTTGTACTTGTCCATGGTATCTTCAACAGAATGTATATTGCATACATTTCCAGTAGTGGAACATTTCAACAGGAATGTTAACCCTATAGATGTTATATATTATGTCATACACTCCCCCTAATCTGTGCTAAAGTATGAATGAGACATCTTTCGGGCCATACATCTTAAAAATAGGTACTGTGGAAAACGTAGGGGGTAAAGTTACAGGGGTCCTCTAGGACCCAACCTATTAATGAATTTTATATAAACACTACAATCGGTGGTAAAGGCCACCATTTAACTCAGAAGAGAGCCTATTAAATGTATGAGACACAATGTTGTACAGATCTATCATTTGAAAAATTTATATGAAAGATCCAAGCTATTTGTACAACTAAGGTCGATTGCAAGTTAGGAATATGCTCATTGTAATACGTATAATTACTAACAGGGTAGGCATTGAACAACTATAAGGAGAACTATACACAGTGAGGGGTTACAAAAGCTAACTTCCATCTTATACTAAAACTGTCTTACATCCTTAGCAGAAAGAATGACACTAAAAAAGATCTCAGGTCCCCCTTTGGATCTGCTACCCACAGTAATCCCCAGTAGAGAGAATATAGGTTACTATCGGACCTACTTATAAAACATGAAAACATCTGACATAATCATATGTACCCAGCAACGTTGCCTCTAGTTGTGTCAAGATATTTGTATTATCCAAATATGGATAAAGTCCATACATTTCCTTAGCCCCCCATATTGCAGTACTTTATACAATATTAACTGCGACGTTGCAAACCTGACTGCAAATATACCTTGAATATCCGACTCATATAGGAACGCTGTGGGGAGCATTATTCACATACCCATTGTGCAAATGTGTAACTTAGTAGAAAACTATACTATAAGGGAAAATGAGTTACTATGGCTGGTGGGCCTCTGTAATAACCTTCTTAATGCTGCGGTGTTGAATAGCTTGGTATCAGAAAGACCTCAGAATGTTCTCAACTGCTGCCCCTATACAAGGGTAAACTGTAAACTCTAGATGAAACCCAGAACAATAAATCCCCCTGCGCCAAAGTTAATATAATTGGCTACAAACAGTCATTGAAATACAGGGGTAAACATTGAGGTACCTAGTGGCACATATCCCAGTACCTGCACATATTTAACAAGTAATGTACATTTGAATCTAGTAGTCCTGCTTCTACCACTTAGATCTGCATCACACGTTCCAGGGAGAACTCCACAGAGAGAAGGGTTTTAGTATCAGATCCTTAGATCGTCATTCATATACACCGTAGTGATATAAGAGTCCTCACAAGAATTTAACAGCTCAGCCACTGTTTACCCAACTCCAGTCCGGGTGCTGATTACGCGGGGATTGTTAGAGCGCAGCTCCCATAGGCCGCCACTCACCTCCCCGATCGAGGATCCAGGCTCTTGAACATAATCAGTCAGTCTACTTACGATTGCGCTTCCGATTGCACAATGGAGCCAACATCTCAGGTGAGCCGCCCCTTCATTCTCCCTCTTCAGAGCCGTCAGGTCGGGAAGATAATGAGCAGAGGCAGCAGAGCCGCACATGAGGGAGCCGGCCGCTCTCCCCCGCACAGCTCCATGAAGCCAAATGTCGCCAGCCACTCCCTCCTGGGACACATCAGGGGGCAGAGATTTCTCACACTTGCTTGCTTGCGTGTTGTCTCGATCTCCCTTCTTGAGCGGTGCAGATATACTCCCCTGTGTGGCCGTACCTGCATCGTTTGATTCTGCCATAGATCTGTCCTCCCGAAAGGGCGCCATTTCCCCAAGGCGGGAGGACTCCATACGGACCAAAAGCCGGTCTAATCTGCCGCACATTGTGCTTTCAAAGGCGAGCATCAGCTTTTGTAAGGACACATAAAAATCCCCCATGTTCACTATTGAAGTTGGTCAGAGAATGTCTGTATTCTCTGGTAACCCGGTTTCCCCGGGGGGGGGTGCTGAGCTCTCTCTCCGTAGAGGCCACCAGTGAGTCTCAGCGGCCCAGTTTAGGAAGTCCTCTTGATTTTCAAACAGAATTTTTTTTATAGAGTTCCAGTCCGCAAAGTGTCCCCTATGCTTTAAGATGAAAATTCTTGCTGGATAGCTTTTTAAAGTCCAGATTACAGGTGGATTGCAATGCTGGTTTAGAGAGCTCCTAATTTAGCGGCCATCTTGGACCGTAGCCCGGACACGCCCCCCAAATCATTGTCTTTTTATTATGCACTTGTTAATTATGCAATTCTACTGCATTGAGTGATCCTTTAAATGTGCTAATTCTTTTATTGAGGATGCTTTTTTGGACATTAAGAATAATGCATTTCCTTGTCTGTTTCTATACAGGCCTTATGGTTAAAGTCATGGTCTGCTAATGTAGTCTCTAAATCTAGATTCTTAAGTTTTTACTTCAAAGAAAAGATATTGGCCTCCATTACATATGCAGCGTCGCCCGCAAAATCCTCCGCCGCCAGATTTTACGCGATTTTGGTATTACATATACGGCGTAGCATACAAGTTACGCAAGTATATGTCACCCGTCCCCGCAATTATTACTCCCATAAGCTAACATAGAACCGCATCGCAAAACGGTATCCAATATCCAGTGCAAGGACTTAAGTTGCGAAAATTGAGAAATCGTACTCCATTTTTACCTCGCCATAAAAGGCAGCCTCAGCAAGCCTTGCGCTGAGTATGGGAGCACCGTAACTACTGAAAATGCCTGCAAAAATAAACTAACACCTAACGCATGCGCAATGTCTATCTACCTGTCAACCGCAACCCCCCATAACTAATAAAGTCTATTAACCCCTAAATCCGCCAACCCCAACATCGCAAACTACCTATTAAAACCATTAACCCCTAATCCGCCATTAACCCACAACGCAATAAACCTAATCAAGTATTAACCCCTAAACCGCCATAGCCCACAACGCAATAAACCTAACCCCTAACCTAACACCCCCTAAATGAACTAAAATTATCTAATTTACAAAATACTAACGTTACTATTAAATTAAAAAAAAAAACTAACACTACTTAAAAAATAAAAATAAACTAAGTATAAATTAAAGGGGCAGTCTAATCAAAATTCTGGAGTAGACTGTCCCTTTAAGCAAGAATTACAGAAAATAATAAAATCTAAGATTACAGAAAATAATAAATAAAATTACAAATTTTTAAATAAATTACACCTAATCCCTATGAAAATAAAAAAGCCCCCCCAAAATAAAAACACCCCCTAATCTAATAAACTACCAGTAGCCCTTAAAAGGACTTTTTGCAGGGCATTGCACCAAGATAATCAGCTATTTTGCACAAAAAATACACACAGCACCCCCCTACCAGTAAACCCCCCCACCCACCAAACCCCCCCAAAAAACTAACACTAAAAATGCTAAACTACCCATTGCCCTGAAAAGGGCATTTGTTGGGCATTGCCCTTAAAAGGGCATTCAGCTCTTTTGCTGCCCACCCTATCTAAATAAAATAAATCCCCCCAAAAACCCCTTAAAAAAGCCTAAGTCTAACCCCCAAGTGGTCCTCACCTGTCCTGAAGTCCAGCGGAGAAGGTCCTGTTCCAGGAGGTGAAGTCTTCTTCCAAGCGGCGACCTCTTCTCTCTTCTTCCAGGAACCAGCCGGCACGGAGCGGAGGGCAGAGTTGAAGACCGGTGACTCTGGAACTGAAGACCGGCGACCGCGGAGCCATGGAGCTTGGAGGATCCTCTTCATACGATCTCCGTCGTACACTGAATAGGAATTCAAGGTACGCGATTAAAAATGGCGTCCCTTGAATTCCTATCAGCTGATTTGAGCCTTCAAATTCAAATCAGCCAATCGGATGAGAGCTACTGAAATCCTATTGGCTGTTCAAATCAGCCAATAGGATAAGAGCTACTGAAATTAGCTAATTTTAGTTCATTTAGGGGGTGTTAGGTTGGGGGGGTTAGGTTTATTGTGTTGTGGGCTATGGCGGTTTAGGGGTTAATACTTGATTAGGTTTATTATGTTGTGGGTTAATGGTCGGATTAGGGGTTAATGGTTTTAATAGGTAGTTTGCGATGTTGGGGTTGGCGGATTTTAGGGGTTAATAATTGAGTTATTACTTGCGCTGTGGGTTTGATGGCGGATATAGGGGTTAATAGTTTAAATAGACATATTGCATTGTGGGGGGTTGTTGGTCTAGGGGTTAATACATTTAATATTAGTGTGACGGATTCCCCAGCTACCCCGACTGGGTAGCTCCGCCAAACGGGTCCTGCTTCCTCCCTGCAGCTATGTAGCTGGCAAGTGACCACAGCCTGTAGCCACCCCTGATGCCCGACAGCATCAGTACCCAGGGTCCCACCCTGTGGCAGACTCCAGCTACCCAGACTGGGTAGCTCTGCTTGATGATCCTTTCTCTTCCTGGAACAGGCTGGCTATGTAGCCCAGGAAAGTGATTTTAGCTGGAGCTCACCCAAATAACTAGACAGACTAGCCTTCAGGTGAACAAGAACTGATTTTATTGAAAACATGCACTCCTTTTATACATATAGCTCATCTTGATAAGACCCTGGACAATCCCACTATTTTCCCGCCATTCCCGACCCTCCAGACAGCCCGGCACCTCCATAGGAGCCACAGTCCCACATAATCCCAATACATATGGGTGGAGGTTTAGGGGTGATCCCGGTGGAGGGGCGGCACTTCCAGGGTGTCATTTTAAAGCTCTCGGTCCCCAGATTTTCACAGCATGATTCATTACTTGGGACCGGAGTTACAGTCCGTTGAAGTTATGGGGTTAGGGGTGTCCAAAACCCCCGGTTCCCAAAGGAGCTCCCCTCCGGCAATTCCACCACCCCTTGTACTCCCCAGGGGCTACTAATCCCAAAAGCAGCGGAGCTCTGGGGCACATGGTTGCTCTGCTGTCCTGTGGCTGACCGGGAGTTCCAGGAGCCTGGCCAGGCTGAGAGGGGTTAGGCGGGTGTCCGTTGTGAGGCGGCCGACCGGGAGTTCCAGGAGCCCGGCCAGCCTAGGAGGGTTTTCCTGGTCATACTCCAACTTTTCTCTGAACACAAAAACAAGCCAACACAAAGCAAAAAACAGCTTCCAGAGATGGTGGTTGCTCTGAGGAGCCCAAAATCACTGAGAAAAAACAGGGGTGAGGTTGTAGGGGGGTGGGGGATAGTCTTAGCCGTCTGGTATCCGTGATATCTCCCCCCTCCAGTTCGGCAGACCCGGCTAGACCCTTAACTGGTCAGACTGGGGCTGTACGACGGTGGCCCTCCACTTCTCGGTTGCTGAGAGGTTATCCCATCTCTCCTGAGCTTGGGGCACCCTGGGGGGTTCCTGCTGGCGTTTATACCCTGCACCTTGGGTGCAGGAATAGTCACAAAATGCAAAGTCAAGACAAGTTTGCTATGGCCGGCTCCCAAACAATTGCTGTTCCACAAGTTCCAGTGTCCTTAAGTTCCATGGCCAAACTGTCTCCCTCTTTGGCACTCTGTTGAATACCGGCTGACCCACCCACAAACAAAGCCAGTGCCGGTTTCCCGGCGGTATACCCACCCCAGACTGTAGGTTGAGGTTGCTCCTTGGTGGGGCAGGCAAAACTTGGGTGCCCAAACTTGTGGCACCAACTGCATGAGCGGGTACCCCTCTTGCCTGTCCCCTATGAGATATACTCCAGGACAAGAAAAGGGTAGAGACCCTGCCAAGCTACTGAGGGGAGAGTCTGTCTGTCTTTTCTCCCGAGAAGGAGATCTACCGCTGGGGAGAGAGGTCTGCTACCTCCGCTCCATGGGAAACTGTGCTGCCACTGGGGAGAGAGACCAACTGTCTCCTCTCCCAGAAAGGGATTCGGCCGCTGGGAGAGATATCGATACCCGTCTCTCCCTGCAAGGGCTTCTCTATAAGGGGAGGGAGGACGACTACCTCTGCTCCCAGGGGATGGCTCTGCCACTGGGGAGAGAGACCGACTGTCTCCTCTCCTGGGTCCTGGCTCTGCCACTGGGGAGAGAGACCGAATGTCTCCTCTCCCGGGAAGGGGTTCTGTTTACGGGGAAGGAGGACAACTACCTCCACTCCCAGGGGATGGCTCTGCCGCTGGGGAGATAGACCAACTATCTTCTCTCCCGGCTCTGCCGCTGGGGAGAGAGACCGACTGTCTCCTCTCCCATTAAGGGGTTTGGCTTACGGGGAGGGAGGACGACTACCTCTGCTGGGGAGAGAGACCAACTATCTTCTCTCCCGGCTCTGCCGCTGGGGAGAGAGACCGACTATCTCCTCTCCCGGCTCCTGGCTTTGCCGCTGGGGAGAGAGACTGACTGTCTTCTCTCCCGGCTCTGCCGCTGGGGAGGGAGACCGACTGTCTCCTTTCCCAGGAAGGGGTTCGGCTTACGGGGAGGGAGGACGACTACCTCCGCTCCCAGGGGATGGCTCTGCCGCTGGGGAGAGAGACCAACTGTCTCCTCTCCCCGGAAAGGATTCTGCTGCTGGGGAGAGATATCAACATCCATCTCTCCCTTGTCCAAGCCCATAAGCACGGAGCCCGACTGCTGATCTGTATCTAGCAGCTCGTTGTCGCTTATGCTCTGTTGCCAATTCTCTAAGGCCAACCTCCATGATTCCCAGACTGCTGTACCACAGGGTACCCCTGAGAGACTCAGCAGGCTCCCTCGGTACTCACAAATGTACTTAAGTCTCCACTCCTCCTGACTCCCAAAATCTGGGTCCTCTGCCATTAGTTCAAATAGTAATCCAGGGCCGCCGTAGCCAAAGCCCTCTGTGGGGACACCATCACCCAGCCATGGCCACACTTGCATAGCATACCATCGGAGGGCCCTGTAGCTGTCATCCAGAACCATCTCCTCCTTGACCAGTCCATCCAATTCAGACAGCCATTCCGCCCGGGGCTGTCCTCCCTGGCAAGATACTCGGAACTTCCACTGGAGCCAGTAATCTTCGTCATCAGGGGAGAGGGTTGTTACTCGATAGCCCTGCTCTTGTTTATGAGCCTCCCTCCAGAGTCGTCGGCAGACAAGGTCCCTTTGTGCCAGCATGTCCCAATACGAACTAGGAATGCCCAGCTGGGCCAGCGCCTCCTCTGCTCTCTTTAGGAGCTTGGTTCCCATAGTTACCGGCTACTGTGGCACCTCTCCTCTGTTGGCAGAAACTGTGTGATAGAAGCAGATCCCACTGCTGCCAGCCAATGTGACGGATTCCCCAGCTACCCCGACTGGGTAGCTCCGCCAAACAGGTCCTGCTTCCTCCCTGCTGACTGCAGCTATGTAGCTGGCAAGTGACCACAGCCTGTAGCCACTCCTGATGCCCGACAGCATCAGTACCCAGGGT
This sequence comes from Bombina bombina, assembly GCF_027579735.1. Taxonomy (NCBI): domain Eukaryota; kingdom Metazoa; phylum Chordata; class Amphibia; order Anura; family Bombinatoridae; genus Bombina; species Bombina bombina. Next base: position 35,258 of record NW_026511721.1, read on the forward strand.
CCCACCCTGTGGCAGACTCCAGCTACCCAGACTGGGTAGCTCTGCTTGATGATCCTTTCTCTGCATGGAACAGGCTGGCTAAGTAGCCCAGGAAAGTGATTTCTATGTAGCCCAGGAAAGTGATTTTAGCTGGAGCTCACCCAAATAACTAGACAGACTAGCCTTTAGGTGAACACGAACTGATTTTATTGAAAACATGCACTCCTTTTATACATACAGCTCATCTTGATAAGACCCTGGACAATCCCACTATTTTCCCGCCCTTCCAGGGTGTCATTTTAAAGCTCTCGGTCCCCAGATTTCATAGTCCAAAAATCATGATTCATTACTGGGGACCGGAGTTACAGTCTATTGAAGTTATGGGTTAGGGGTGTCCAAAACCCCCGGTTACCAAAGGAGCTCCCCTCCGGCAATTCCACCACCCCTTGTACTCCCCAGGGGCTACTTATCCCAAAAAGAGCGGAGCTCTGGGACACATGGTTGCTGGAGCGACCTGGGTTAAATTTAGCGGGTGCTCTGCTGTCCTGTGGCCGACCGGGAGTTCCAGGAGCCTGTCCAGCCTGAGAGGGGTTAGGCGGGTGTCCATTGTGAGGCAGCCGACTGGGAGTTTCAGGAGCCCGGCCAGCCTAGGAGGATTTTCCTGGTCATACACCAACTTTTCTCTGAACACAAAAACAAGCAAACACAAAGCAAACAAACAGCTTCCAGAGATGGTGGTTGCTCTGAGGAGCCCAAAACCCCTGAGAAACAACAGGGGTGAGGTTGTAGGGGGTGGGGGATAGCCTTAGCTGTCTGGTATCCGTGACAATTAGTAATGAGGGGGGGGGGGGTTGCGGATATAGGGGTTTTATGTGTTGGGCTTATTTTTGGGAGGCGTGTTAGACTTCTACGGGAGATTTGTTATTTTCTTTACTTTTCTTCGGCTCCGGTCGTTTCTAAAGTGCTGTAAGTCACTGGCGACCCCAGAAATCTGTATTTACGCTCATTTCTGGACATCGCTAGTTTATCAGACTTACGGCACTTTATGAACTGCCGGCGGGGTTTATGTAATACCCCGATGTGCAAGGTGAAATTACGGACGGCGCAGGTTCCCACGCTTGCGCAGAAACCTGCGCCATATATTTGATTGCACCCATTGTTTGGGGCTGATCTAGATTGCATTATTTTAACTGTTACTGGTGGTAAGGGAGCTTTTCTTCCCCAAGATAAGAAATCCAAGAGTAGATTTTAAGATTTCTAACCATTTTTGTTCCTTTTATTAGAATAAGGAGCGAAAATTGGCTTCCTTTTCAGCTAAAAAATAAAAAACAGAAAAACAGGGCGCAGAGTAATGTTCTCTAAAAGCTCCTTACCTAAATTAACCCTTCCCTAGGATACAATTTAAGACAATTTAATCAACAATTTGATACACGTGTTAAGATGGTTAATGAAACATACATAAATCTGCTTTAAGAGGCAAAAGATAAGTATCTTTTAAAAGTACCTTATAAAATGGGGACGTCTCTCCAATAAAATAGAATTTTTAAATATCTAGCACAATATATGCCAAAAATACGGAAATCACTGATATCTAAAAAATGTCAAGAACAAAGTGCTAAGTGCATAATATTAAAGTGCAAATATTTAAGGTGCAGGTATATAAATAAAGTAAAACTTGGATTAGTGTAGATAGATAAAAAGACCAAGTTATAGCATGGATAATAAATACGTATGGCGTAGTAGGCGTGGTAAAAAGTGATAGTGTGTATCTCCTAACTCTAAAATAAAATAATAAGTGAGGACAAGTCCCTCTAACTAACAATAATATCAAAATGTTACACAATTACAAAACTGGATAGATACAAATGTGGCCAATAATAAGTCACAAGTAACAATGCCGATACACGGCTAGTGTGAAAAGAGTATATCCACGGTTCCCAAAGGGGTAAAACAGACTAGTCTTTTCAGTATTTATAGGAGGGGATAAAGTGGCTTATATGGTCTAGCACAAACAGAATGTTTGACAAGCTTCCCTGCTTGTATCTGAAGAGAATTTGAGGGGTTCTTGTTACAGTACTTACGGCTGTGTCTTTGACCAGTACTGGTAAATATCCTCTCAAATGGTGTAATCCCACAAAGTTAATAACTTGGTGAATCTGTTGTATTACTTACGGAGCCTTGGCCACATTCACGGCTTATCATGGCATCCTAGTTCAGATCGCGCTTCCCAGTATTCCGTTTGCAAAGGTGGAGCTATGACATAGGTCTCCACGGTCAATCAATGAAAGATGAAATAATGGAAATCTTGAACGGCCGTTCACAGTCTTCAATATTTCAAACCTCCGTCTGGGTTTTCAGACTCCTCGGGTTAATACGAAAAGGTGCAAGTGCTGAAATCAATGCCGTAGTGGATAGTTGACGTGTTTTGCCCCTAGTGCAGGGCTTTATCAAAACATACTCTGGGTCATCTGTTTTTTGTTCTTAAATACCCATCCCTTGATGTCCATTGGTTCTGGTCATTTCTTTATTAAAGGTGGAATACTCTTTAAGGTGGATTATTCTTTCTAATGTGGTTTCTGATGTACATATCAATATAAAGATTAAAAACAATCCTAAACAGATAATACTTCTTGTATGTTTAGAACATATATCTTATCTAAAACACAGGGAATATATAATCTATCTCAGATAAATTAAAAAAATATAAGGACAAAGTCACTATAGACACACATTAAAAATAATCATTAGGATATTACATACTAAAACTGTCCGTTGGGATTAATTCAGTTTATGTAACAAGAAAAGGTGACAAATCTAATTCAGAGTTGAGACCGGAAGGGTGTAAGGTCTGCATGTTATAAATAAGCTCTGCTTCTTTTCTCAATATTTTGTGTTCAAAATTACCCCCTCTCCAGTCTAAGCTGACTTTTGAGATTCCCCAAAATTTAAAAGCTTTTAGATTGTTTTTATGGACTTCACAGAAATGGTTATACAGATGGTTATCTAGCTTTCCCTTCTCAATACAATGTAGATGCTCTCGTATCCGTTCTCTTAGGGTCCTAGTGGTCTCTCCAATATACTGTTTATGACAGGGACATTCGATAATGTATATTACACCCTTATCCTTACAGCTTATAGTTTATTTTATTTTGTGTATGTAACCATTTTGTTAAAATAAACAATCCATTTTGTTGAAATAAAATCCAGACAAAATGGTTACATACACAAAATAAAAGAAACTATAAGATGTAAGGATAAGGGTGTAATCTACATTATGATCTTTTGCCTCTTAAAACAGATGTATGTATGTTTCATTAACCATTTTAACACATGTATCAAATTGTTGATTAAATTGTCTTTTACATTTTATCATTTAGTACTCTATTGCTCTTTTTCAGTGCTTCTTATCTTAGATTTTGTCTTTGGTTTTCCTTTTCAGCTAAGCAAGATTCCTCATGTTGGAAACCAAGCTCCATTTGGAATCTAAACAGATCAATAATTCTACTCCTGATCCCAAGTTCACATGAAGGTGCTGCCCCCAATCCAGATTCTCTGGTAGGGGGCAGGGTTTTGGAATGTTACAGATTCTTGGACTCTAAATATAATTTCCAAAGGTTAGTGGATAAGGTTTTTATGGTAAGGCCTCCCAGAGGAAGGTTTCTTTTGTCAAATGTTCAGAAGAATCCCTTTTAAAAGCTCATGTTCTTCATTTGATTTTTTTTTAGAATCCACAGGAGTCATAGTTTCTGTTCCTTGTTTGGAATAGGGAATGGGATTTTATTCCAGTCTTTCTATCGTTTCCAAGGAGGATACTTGCAGACCAGTTTTGATTGTAAAATCTTTGAGCAAGTTTGTCAGAACTCAAAATGGAGACTATTTGGTCTAATCTGCCTTTCATTCAGCAAGGGCAGTTTATGTCAACAATAGATTTAAAGGATGCTTACCTTCATGTTCTAATAAACTGTCAGGGTACAGGTAAATTACATATACATATATATATATATATATATATATATATATATATATATATATATATATATATATATATATATATATATATAGGACAGGGAAATTTTTATTAGATATTACTGAAATAGGATTGAAATTCTGATGTCAGGATTTGATTCACAGAATCCCCACAAAATTGAATAAACATATCTCAAGACTAAAATTGCAGACAGGATGTCCCAAGAAACAAAAGGGAAGCATTTGCTCCCTAGATGAAGCTACAAACATCTTTCAAAGGAACTGAAAATTAACACAGATTTGTAAAATGATTCATGCTGTGCAGGAAGACACATTCTGGATCTATGAACTGGATGAACAGGTAAAATTCTGAATACACAGTGATTAGCATAGAGGTGTTAATTGCCCCTAAACGTCAAATACACCTCTGTATTGCTAGCTAAACAGAAAATATGTTGTATTGTGACTTTTACAACTACTCGTAAAATGACCTATGCTGTTTATGAAGTCTCCATATACAAGAAACAGACAAATTGTCATTTGCAATTCCCTGTGTGGCATAGATAAAGATAAATACATTTTGAAAAAGAAATAATGCCAATAGTTTCATGTGTATGTTTGAAATAATTCAAATAACCCATATATGTATATATATTGAGCCTGGACATATTATATTAAGGGGTAATTGCTGTATTGAATAATAACTACATTGATAATATTGCAGATAAACATATCAAATGTATGCCCCAGACTATATTGAATATATATCTGGAAGATAGATTTAAATCTGTATAGATTGAATAGCAATTATGATAGTCCCATGTTTGGATGATATATAACCTGTTGTTTTCTGTGTTCCAGATGGGGCTAAAAAATACTAAATACAAGATCATCTGTATGGAATGATAACCGCTGTGTCTCTATATTTCTCAGACATATAATAATTCATGCATGCAGAATTTGTTAGAAATGTAAAACATGCTGTAATTGTGTGAATACATATATAACAGATATATAAATGCCATTAGTCTTGAATAGTTAGAAATATAAATTGTTTTAATATAATATATTGATGTTTCATATCAAAATGATCAGAAAATTCATAAGATACTACCCTATCTAAAATAAATATTGTGAATAATTGTTGTAGAGAGTTATAGTCTAATGAATAACCACTTCATAGAAATAATTAAGTTGTTAAAAATGTAGTAAATGTTTTGCTGTGTTGTTTTTTCATGCTGCATGTATTGCTGTGTTAATTTGTCATGCTGCCACCCGGTGCTGCGATGCAAGACCTACAGCCAGAAGGCTTTTTGGCTGTTTAAAAATGAAATTTCAAAGGGCCAATCTTACCTATAATGGAAAAGCTTATATAAGTAATGCAGGAGGGAGAAACAGGACAGATTGTGCTAAGCTAACTTGTAACTGGGTGCTGGGCGTGAGATACCATTTACTCTGGCAAAGCTAATCAACCTTTTTTTCTAAGGTGAGATATTCCTATTAAGGGATATTGGATATCTATTGGTGTGTACCCTGGTAAAGTATTGAAATTACATGTGATGTTTTAAAATAAGTTATATGCATAGTCACTACAGTTAAATTACAACTGATAGATTAAAGAGAGCAATTTGTATTTTAAACTGTGTTGCATAGCTTTAAATATCTCTTAGCTTACTTTTTGTATGCAAATATTTAAGTAAACATTCATTATTGCTGTATGTAGCAGATTTAAAGAAGTAGTTTGTATTTCAAGTTAGTATTTCATAGCCTGTGTTTTGTTAAACATATTTCTTTAATGCTAAATTGTTTTTATCGGTGCAAAACATAGAACATATATATATATATATATATATATATATATATATATATATATATATATATATATATATATATCTTAGAATTGATTTTAATTATAATAAACTGTTTACAGTAAAAATATATGTATTTTTAGTATCCTAATTAGAATTGTGTTAGAGTAAATTGTGGTTAAATAACTGAGTGCATTCCTTGAATGTTAGCAGCTAAATATCATAGAATCTCACTGCGTTAACTAAATGAAAGGCTATTTGTAAATAAGGCTGGTTTTTAAAGGTAAACTTTTCTGGGCTTTGTAAGAAGTATAGCATATCTTAATAGTTTTAAACGCATATAATATTGTTTCATGTTCTGGTATTACAAATATATTCCAATATGCACATAAAATTAACTAAATAAAAGAATTCAGATATTTATATTAATTTAATGGTTTCTAGTAGATGCATATTGATTGAGGGTTTATTTTAAAGGATAATCATTTAAATATATAGTGTTATAACCCTGCCATAGACTAATATATTATTTGGAGAGCACTACTGAAGATTTTTATGAATATACTGACATATTGTATGGAGGCACTTGCTGAGATTTATTAATATTTATCGTATTGATATCATATATTTGTAGTAAATAGAAATTATTGTAAAAGAGAGAAAAAAAAATCATATTTCGAAATTAATATTTTTAAAATAAGTTTTTTTTTGAAGATTGAAATATTGATGTTCATATTTCGAGATTGATATTGATATTTTGAAATATTGTTAAAGATTAATTTTTGAAAAATTGGTAAAAGTATTATTTTTTCATATTTCAAAATTAATCAAAAATATTAATTTTTCATATTTCAAGATTCATCAAAAATATTAATTTTTCGTATCTCGAAATTCATAAAAATATTAATTTATTTTTTCATATTTCAAAATTAATATTATTTTTTTTTTTAAAATATAAAGTTTTTTTTTTTTCTCTTTTTATTGGTAAAAATTGTATTAGCGTTTTAATTTAACTAAATACTAAGCCAATATAATAATGTCTGTAGCCAGAAGTGACTCATTTAATTCTATACATAGCATTGAAAATGGTCCCATCACAATACCCCTTACAAAAGGTCAGATCCTTAAGAAAGATGTCATAAGTCACGTTAAAGAGAAGTTTAATATTGCGGGTGAATTAAATGATTTTATGGATATGCTTGAAATCAGGGCTAAAAATATTACCGTTAATAATAATATGTGGAATGAAAAAAATGAATTTTTCCAAGAATTATTAATGATTAATCAATGCAAGACTCTCAAAAAGCGAGACGAACTAATACTAAAATCTTGGCCCCTTTTGATATGCATTATTGACGAAATGTCGCTTTGTGTCATAGACACACAATTGCAGATACAGGAACTAGAAAGTAGTATTCGTTCCTCATGCAGATGCGAAGAGGATTTAAAAATAGCCAAAAATAAAATGGATGGATTTGCCCAAAACCTAACCGCCTTAGATAAGCATAATATAGACTTACTCGCACAGATACAAGAATTAAATAAACAGCTTGCGCAAAGCCAGAGAGAATTAAGTGATTTAAAAAGGTCATATCGCCATAATGAAAACCCCTATATTAACAGTGAGAATAATGCCGATAATGCTAACTCCCTTATAGAACGCGTCAGGGACGAGGTACAAAAATATATGGAAGAGTATAGACAAATGACCCCTAATGGGTCAGAAATAGATTTCCCAAATAGACAATCACCTCATGATGTAAATCCAGGAAACTGCTGTAACTCAGCTGGTGCGGATGAGGGAAACTAATAGAGAATCCCAAAGTAAGTCTAATAAGGTCTATGATTCCCATAAAATAGTTACTTTCATACAGGGTGCAGTACCTATATTCTCCAATAAGGGAACAAAATCTGTAATTGATCATTTAGAGGCTTTTGAAAATGCAATAGCTATAATGAATGTTACAAGTGAGAAATTAAAAATTGAATTTCTGCCCTGGGTATTTGACAGTAAGCATCACAAATTCTTTACTTCACTAAAGGATATGAATATTCATTCCTGGTGTGAAGTGAAACGACAATGCAGAAAGGAATTCGGGCAACATCGCACTAAAACTGCTGCGAAAATAGCGGTATATGGTTTAAAATGTAGTGCGAATCAAAGTCCCATTGAGTTCCTTTCTGAATTGAAAAATGCGTACAGTATGGCTGAAGATAATCCCAGATTTGATTGCTCAGAATTTGGAAATTTATTTTTTGAAGCACTGCCTACACCCATCAAAATTAATTTAGCTAGAGATTTTGATGAGGACTGCTCATTGGAATGGCTGATCAAAGAGAGTACAAAATTATACTATATTCAGCAGTCCAGTGAGCAGGGGGTTAAAAAGGAATCAAAACCCAAAATTGTAGCAGAAACTAGGGTGTCACCTAGCCCCCTCAATTTGGAGTCTAAAAAGAAAACAGGCCATCTCCACAGAGGTTTAACTCTGCCCCATCCCCTACACGGGCTGAGGCGCAGAGAAACTATAACCAAAGTGGGGGACATAATCAGGTGAATAATTACTCACAAAGAGAATACTCACCAAATAATTGGTACCCACGCAAAGGTAGATACAATAGATGGTGAAGGTATTCTCAGGGTAACCAGACACCCCAAATATATACTGCTCCCCAAAATCATATCGCTGAACAAACTGAACCCCAGGGGCAACCACGCCAGAATAGAAATAGCGGCCCTGATCCTGAGGGAACCCAATGGTCCAGGAATCACTATTATGGGCCACCAAGAAATAGACCCAGGGGTAACTTGTACAATCAGGTAGATATGCTTTTTACCCAGTTAAATCGGTTGAGTGAACAATTCACTAATATGAGTCAACCTTCTACGGCTCAGCAACCGAACAATATTTTTTTAGGGGTACAGCCAGTGGTCAGCAGTGGACCACAGGCACAGTCATAAATACTGCAGTATCACCTGAGAGGGAGGGGAGAGATATAAAAAATGTAATGATAAATGTCAATGGTACTAATCATGTTATCTCCCCACAGACCAGAAACGGACAATTTAGCTGTGATGACGAGCAACCTTGGCCTGAAAGCATTAACCATTTTTTCCCTTTGCAGTGTTCTCTTAACCTTATTTCCACAGATGCAGTACACAAGAATCCAGCTGACCCTGTCATAGAGGAGACCGGTAGGTATGAAGCTTCTTCTGCATCGGAAAACATGGCGAATTCAGGTAACACGTGGCGAAGCCCACAGATGTATGATAACGCCAACTTTGTGTGAAATGGTAGAAAATGCAGGGAGATATTATGTATTAGCTGAGCTGCAAGATTCAGTCTCCAACCCTATCATGGGATTAATTGATACTGGGTCTCAGGCAACTATTTTATCCCACAGGTACTACACACAGCTAAATGAACTAACACCCCACAAACCTAAAATAAAAGAATTTGATGGTTCTCTAATAGGAGTTGGGGGTGACTCTTTAAAAGTCTACAGTACGGCCTGGCTAAAATTTAAACTGGGGAACAGGGTCATAAGACACCCTGTCATTATAATGGATCTGCCAACTGATCGTTTAATTATTGGTAGTGATCTCCTGAAGCGACTAAGCACCATAATTGATTGCATAAATAATGTAATTTGGTCACAAGTTAAAAGGCCTATCAATTATGAAAAATCTGGTATATCTCGCCCCCGACATAACTCACGTAGTGGAAGAGAAACCAGATGCTGTGGAGATTCATTTCAGGAATAACTCTGTACCTGAAATCACTATTTTGCAGATAGATGATCAGACTCCTTTAAGTGGCTCTGATAGTAATCCTTTTAAAATTTCGCCTGGAATGATAGCAAATATTTCCCTAGATGGCGATTTATTAACCATATCTCTCCACAAGGGGGATCATAAAATCCCTAAGGGGGGGCACGCTCAATACCTCACAGGGATTGAGAGAATTAGAGAGGATCTATTTATCCCTATACAAATGCATGACCTTGGTACAACAAAATATGCCAAGTTGAGTTTAAAACAGGAAGCTAGCTATATAAGCGAAGGCTTATTAGCGCAGATAGCTGAACCTAAAGTGATTAAATATCTTTCTCCCCAAGACCACTGTGTCCACAACCTGGATAACAGGTCTGAAAGCTATAACATCACAGCTAAATGCTTATTATCTGTATCTATAGGTAATAAATCAGTGAAGCACCTGTTTTTAGTTTTAAACACTCCCCATAATCAAATATACATTGGCAATGATATCTTACATAGATATGCCATACAAATAGATTTGATTAACTCTTGCCTCTGGAGCAGGTTAAAGGGGGACCCTGAAGTATTTCAGGATGAAAATGCAGCCCTGAAATCAAACCAGCAATTACCATATGCTGTAAATATGCAGGTGTCTAACGATGTTATAATTCCTGCTGGGGCTGATAAATTTCTTTTACCCTTACAGGTAAAGAGAGGTCAGAAATTAAAAACTTCTGAAACACTAATTTGCCTCTCCCATAGAATACAAAATCTGGGTATCACAGTGACCTACACTCCTATTGTGATTATTGGAACTGTTCCAATACATGTTATTGTACATAACATAACCCCACAGGATATAACCTTATCCAAGGGGACTACCATAGGATATGCGCTGGAATCAAGTTATTACACTTTTGGATTCCAGAATAACATAATTGGGCTAATACCTGAAGGATACTTAACTGAAGAACAGCTAAAGAACAATCCTTTGCATCTACGCCAGAGGGTCTATTTAATATTCAGTCTATTTATCCCTTCAGCTCAGAGGAAGGCATCTGTAAAATTGAAGAAGCCTCTCTAGTGTTTGATCAGCCGATCAAACAGCAAGATTATCCCAATACCCAGAGTCATAGGGGCAATGTAAATTATAATCAAGGGGATCTCACCTCTAGGTTGGAAGAAGCCTATGAAATAGAACAGCCTGAAATCTTTCCAGGATTTCAGCAAATAGTTGAGGAGCAAATATCCTTAGATAATGGCTGTTCCAGCGATGATGAACGCCAACTGCTGCGAGAACTCCTGATGGAGTACAAGGATATTTTTGCTAAGGATTCTTATGATTGTGGTACTACAGACTTGCACATTGCAAGAATACAAACAGATCCCAATGCATCACCTGTATTTGTTAAACAATACAGACTTCCTATAGCCTCATATGATTCTCTTGCAGAAATCATAAGGAACTTGGAAGAAAGAGGGATTATCAGACAGGTGCACAGCTCTTATAATAATCCTATTCTAGGTGTTCTTAAGCCCAATGGACAATGGCGTTTGTGTGCTGATTTAAGACAGCTAAACAAATGAGTGTACATGTCTGGCTGGCCTGTGCCATATATTGACCAATGCCTAGCACAAATGCAGGGATCCAAAATATTCACTGCCATTGATTGTGCACAGGGATATTGGACCATAAAGGTACATAAGGAGGACCAGTATAAGCTGGCATTCTCCTTCCAAAAGATCCAATATGCATTTCAGAGACTTCCTTTTGGATACATAAATTCTGGACATGAATTTGCTGTATTCATGCATAAGGCTATGCCTGATGCACTGGAAAGGGGGACCTTATCTTATGTTGATGATGTTTTAATCAAAAGCACAGACTTTGAAAAACACATTGCAGAGCTTAAACATGTCCTCAGCCAACTTAAAAGGGCAGGTGTCAAATTATCCCTACAAAAAGTTCAATGGTGCCGCACTCATGAAGTTACTTCTGAAGGATTAAATCCTCAGAAGAAAAAGGTGGAAGCTATAGTAAATTCTAAATACCCAACTAACTTAAAGGAATTGAGATCCTTCCTGGGTATGACAAATTATTCTCGCAAATTCATTGATAATTATGCAGAATTAGCTAAACCACTACTACTTCTTCTAAAGAAGGATGTGAAATGGCACTGGAGTGAGTCTCAAGAGACAGCCATAAAAGAGCTGAAAAGAAAACTCACTCAAGCACCTTGCTTAGCGTACCCTGAAGGTGGTAAACCTTTCTTCTTAGAGACAGGTTACACGGATGTAAGCATGAGTGCTGTTTTATACCAGAAGCATGATAATTTAAGCAAAGCCATTGCTTATGCAAGCAAAACTCTATCCCCAGTAGAAATAAAATTTAGCGATTGCGAAAAAGCCCTCTTATCTACTGTATGGGCTCTACAAAATTTCCGCAGCTATATACAGGGCGAGAAAATTATTGTAGAAATGGCCCACCAGCCTTTGCTCTATGTGCAAAGTGAGAGAATAAGAGACAGGAATTTGTCTAATAGCCGCATAACAGCGTGGACTCTTTCCTTACAAGGCTGGCCTTTAGAAATTCGCTACAAGCAGAATAAAAAGAATCCAGTCGCACTAAGGCTTGCTGAACTCCATAACTGTACTGCTAGAGATCCTGGGGAAGAATTATCAGAAGATGATTTCCTGGAGGAACAACTGCTTTCCCCATATAAAATGTACAATGAGGACCATTGTCAAACATTACCTTGGGTATACGTTGATGGTTGTTCTTACCATGCCACTATTGATAATGAGCGCAGATTAGTCCCTGGCATTGGTATAACTTGGGCAAATAGATGCCCAAATATATCTATAGGTTTCAACATTGGACCAAGATCCAGTCAAGTTGCAGAACTAACTACTGTTCTAAAAACCATTGAAATGGCTATTGAACATAGCATTCACAAATTTGTGATCATAAGTGACTCAAATTATGTGCGTGACAGTTTTGTTGAATACCTGCCAACTTGGAAAAGAAATGGTATGCAGAAAAGCAATAACAAACCAGTCAAGCATGGCAAGTTGTTCTGCGAGATTGATAATCTGGTGGTATCCAATGATTTAACCATACACTGGAAAATGACCAAGGGTCATTCCAGGGTTCTAGGCCCAGATAAGGAAGGCAATGATCTTGCGGATTCATTAGCCAAACAAGGAGCCATAACTGGAGAACTCCTTAATATTGAACACTTAATGGGTAAATAGAAATGGATGGCGCTGGTCTTGATGTGAAGTTAAATTTTCTAATGATAGATAGAAATGGACTTGATGTGCAAGTTTAAATCCAACAAAATAATGTGCAGTATACTCACTCCTTCAATAATGTGAGTTCAGCTTCTAAGTTGTGCCTTTCTCCAGAGGATAGGAAATAAATCCCAAAGAGGATGTCAGCTGGGCTGGAAATGGATTAAAAACCCCATCAGCAGTAAAATAGTAACTTTTATTACAAATCAAGTAGTAACTTACTTATCAAATATAGTAAGTCCGGCTCGTCACAGGAAAGAATGATTCCAAGTGTATGAAAGATAAAAATGTTTATTTAGCTTTTCGCGTTTCAACGCTCAAGCGTCTTTTTCAAGAGCAGTAAAAACAAATAAAAAGTTTGCATGATCATGCAAACTTTTTATTTGTTTTTTTAATTTGTTTTTACTGCTCTTGAAAAAGACGCTTGAGCGTTGAAACGCGTAGAGCTAAATAAACATTTTTATCTTTCATACACTTGGAATCATTCTTTCCTGTGACGAGCCGGACTTACTATATTTGATAAGTAAGTTACTACTTGATTTGTAATAAAAGTTACTATTTTACTGCTGATGGGGTTTTCAATCCATTTCCAGCCCAGCTGACATCCTCTTTGCGATTTATTTCCTATCCTCTGGAGAAAGGCACAACTTAGAAGCTGAACTCACATTATTGAAGGAGTGAGTATACTGCACATTATTTTGTTGGATTTAAACTTGCACATCAAGTCCATTTCTATCTATCATTAGAAAATTTAACTTCACATCAAGACCAGCGCCATCCATTTCTATTTGCCTATTGTCTGTACAGTCCCTGGGGAGAGACTGAAGGAAGGCAGCGGTCATCTTTATATCACTTTGACAAGGAGAGTATTGTTTTTTAGCACATTGTGTTGAGCATATTTGTTTGTTAACATCTGACTTGTTTGCTATACACACATTATCTGTACACCCAACACTTAATGGGTGCAATTCAGGTAGAAGCCATTACCAGAAACCAGGCAAAACAACAGAGTGAGCCTCACTTGGTACAATGGAGTCAGGATTCTCCTAGTGGGGACCTGATCACTAGTCAAAAAGAAGACCCCATTGTAGGCATCTTCTATAAACACATAGAAGATCCTGAAAGCAATCCCATCTCAAAAGATGATTGTATTGACAAAGAAGATCTTAGAATCTTAACGAAGTCCAGATCACAATTCAAGTTACAGGATGGGTTGTTAACCCCTTAATGACCACAGCACTTTTCCATTTTCTGTCCGTTTGGGACCAAGGCTATTTTTACATTTTTGCGGTGTTTGTGTTTAGCTGTAATTTTCCTCTTACTCATTTACTGTACCCACACATATTATATACCGTTTTTCTCGCCATTAAATTAACTTTCTAAAAATACCATTATTTTCATCATATCTTATAATTTACTATAAAAAAAATTATAAAATATGAGGAAAAAAATGGAAAAAAACACACTTTTTTTAACTTTGACCCCCAAAATCTGTTACACATCTACAACCACCAAAAAAAAACATGCTAAATAGTTTCTAAATTTTATCCTGAGTTTAGAAATACCTAATATTTACATGTTCTTTGCTTTTTTTGAAAGCTATAGGGCCATAAATACAAGTAGCATTTTGCTATTTCCAAACTACTTTTTTTCAAAATTAGCGCTAGTTACATTGGAACACTAATATCTTTCAGGAATCCCTGAATATCAATTGACATGTATATATTTTTTTTTAGAAGACATCCCAAAGTATTGATCTAGGCCAATTTTGGTATATTTCATGCCACCATTTCACCGCCAAATGCGATCAAATACAAAATATCGTTCACTTTTTCACAAATTTTTTCACAAACTTTCGGTTTCTCACTGAAATTATTTACAAACAGCTTGTGCAATTATGGCAAATGGTTGTAAATGCTTCTCTGGGATCCCCTTTGTTCAGAAATAGCAGACATATATGGCTTTGGCCGCTAAATGCCGCTGCGCACCACACGTGTATTATGCCCAGCAGTGCAGGGGTTAATTAGGGAGCTTGTAGGGAGCTTGTATGGTTAATTTTAGCTTTAGTGTAGTGTAGTAGACAACCCAAAGTAATGATCTAGGCCCATTTTGGTATATTTCATGCCACCATTTCACCGCCAAATGCGATCAAATAAAAAAAAAACGTTAAATTTTTCACAATTTTAGGTTTCTCACTGAAATCATTTACAAACAGCTTGTGTAATTATGGCACAAATGGTTGTAAATGCTTCTCTGGGATCCCCTTTGTTCAGAAATAGCAGATATATATGACTTTGGCGTTGCTTTCTGGTAATTAGAAGGCCGCAAAATGCTGCTGCGCATCACACATGTATTATGGCTAGCAGTGAAGGGGTTAATTAGGAAGTTTGTAGGGAGCTTGCAGGGTTAATTTTAGCTTTAGTGTAGAAATCAGCCTCCCACCTGACACATCAGACCCCCTGATCCCTCCCAAACAGCTCCCTTCCCTCCCCCACCCCACAATTGTCCCCGCCATCTTAAGTACCGTCAGAAAGTCTGCCAGTACTAAAATAAAAGCTTTTTGGTTTTTTTTTATTTTTTATAAAAAAATAATAATTATTCTGCTGTATAGGACCCCCCTTAGCCTCCAACCTCCCTAATCCCCCCTAAAACAGCTCTGTAACCTTCCCTATCTGCCTTATTGGGGCCATCTTGGGTACTGGCAGCTGTCTGCCAGTACCCAGCTTACACAAAAAAGTGCTTTTTTTTCTTAGGTTTTTTTTTTCTGTAGTGTAGCTTCCCCAAAACCCCCCCCCCCACCACCACCACAAACCCCAACCACCTCATTGATCGTTTTTTTTTAAAACTTATTTTAAACTGATTGCACCTTTTTCTGTAGTGTAGCGGTTCCCACCCACTCCCTCCCCGTGCACGCGCCCGCCCCCGCCCTCCCGTGCACGCGCGCGCGTCCGTGCGCGCCCCCGGGCATCCCCGCCCATGATCCCGCCCCCCTCCACATCTCCAGGGCCATCGATGGCCGCCACCCGCCTCCCGGTACTGCTCCCACCCACCAACGAAGGAAGCCACCGATCTCCGGTGCAGAGAGGGCCACAGAGTGGCTCTCTCTGCATCGGATGGCTTCAAAAGGTTATTGCAGGATGCCTCCATATCGAGGCATCACTGCAATAACCGGAAAGCAGCTGGAAGCAAACAGGATCGCTTCCAGCTGCTTTCCACACCGAGGACGTGCAGGGTACGTCCTCAGGCGTTAACTGTCTTTTTTTTGAGGACGTACCCTGCACATCCTCGGTCGTTAAGGGGTTAATTAGAACCTCCAAAACTGGCATTCAGCAATGGGTAGTACCCACCAAGTTCAGAGGTCTAATGCTTCAACATGCCCATGATGCTCCCACATCTGGTCATCGTGGTGCCCAACTCACATATGAAATATTGCGTGATTATGCTTTTTGGCCACACATGTTGAAAGATGTTCAAACCTACTGTCAAGGTTGTTTAATCTGTCCACAATTCCAACCCACTGCGCCAACGCATAGAGCGCCATTGCAGAAAAGGGCGATGGTAATGCCATGGTCAGATATACAAATTGATTTTATTGGTCCAGTAACTAGATCATTAAGAGGTAATAAATACATGTTAACCGTGACATGCCTGTTCACTAAATGGGTATAGTGCATCAGTGCACCTAACAATAGTGCTGAAACATGTGCAGCATTGCTCATCAACCACGTATTCTCCAGATTTGGTTTGCCCCAAAGAATTGAGTCAGATCGGGGAACCCACTTCACTAGCGAAGTTATGACCAAAATGTGGAAAATACTAGGGGTTAAAAGAAAGCTCCATATTGCTTATAGAGCTGCCTCAAGTGGTGGTGTAGAGCGTTACAACCAGTCCATTGTTAAAATCCTCAAAAAGTTTGTGAGTGAAACGGGTAAAGACTGGGATGTAAAACTACCTCTAGTCTTAATGGCATTAACAGCAACTCCAAGTAGTGCTACCAAGATGTCACCTTTTGAACTGATGACTGGTAGAAGAATGGTTCTACCTCAGCAACTGCTGTACCGTACATCAGACCAAAACTTGATAAACGCTGCCAATACACATCAATATGTGGAGAACCTAAGAAAGCACCTGCAATATGCCTTTGCATTTACTCAAAGGAATTTAGAAAGAGCCGCAACTGCCACTAAAACCTATTATGATCTCAAAAGTCCAAAAAGGAATATGAAATAAATTATAAAGTTTATCTTTATAACTTTGGCAGAGGTCAGGTTAGGGATAAGAAATTTCTTCCCTCATGGAAAGGTCCTTTTGTCATTACTGACAAAATATCTCCAGTAGCCTATAAAATACGGATCCCCAAAAATGAAAGTTTCATAGATAAATGGGTCCATATCAATCAATTGCGGGCATGACATCCTAGGTCCCAACTACAAGTCATAGAGGGAGAATGAGTCATATCCCCAAATGAAATAAAGACATAACGTAGCTTAAAGATGCCTAGCTGATGAGCATGGAGGCTCAAAAATGACGGACTTTCTACTTAAGAGACTGTCTATAATGCATACAATCGACATCCTCACCAAGTACCACTGACTTTGATCCAATTCAAATACATGTGTCCTACATATATTTGAATTTGAAAGGGGGAATTATGTCAGGGTACAGGTAAATGACATATATATATATATATATATATATATATATATATATATATATGTCCATAGGACAGGGAAATGTGTTTATATATGAAACCATATTTTTATCAGATATTGCTGAAATAGGATTGAAATTCTGATGTCAGGATTTGATTCACAAAACCCCAACAAGTTTGAATAAACATATCTCAAGACTAAAATTGCAGACAGGATGTCCCAAGAAACAAAGGGGAAGCATTTGCTCCCTAGATGAAGCTACAAACATCTTTCAAAGGAACTGAAAATTAACACAGATTTGTAAAATGATTCATGCTGTGCAGGAAGACACATTCTGGATCTATGAACTGGATGAATAGGTAAAATTCTGAATACACAGTGATTAGCATAGAGGTGTTAATTACCCCTAAACATCAAATACACGTCTGTATTGTGACTTTTACAGCTACTCGTAAAGTGACCTATGCTGTTTATGAAGTCTCCATATACAAGAAACAGACAAATTGTCATTTACAATTCCCTGTGTGGCATAGATAAAGATAAATACATTTTGAAAAAGAAATAATGCCAATAGTTTCATGTGTATGTTTGAAATAATTCAAATAACCCATATATGTATATATATTGAGCCTGGACATATTATATTAAGGGGTAATTGCTGTATTGAATAATAACTACATTGATAATATTGCAGATAAACATATCAAATGTATGCCCCAGACTATATTGAATATATATCTGGGAGATAGATTTAAATCTGTATAGATTGAATAGCAATTGTGATAGTCCCATGTTTGGATGATATATAACCTGTTGTTTTCTGTGTTCCAGATGGGGCTAAAAGATACTAAATACAAGATTGTCTGTATGGAATGATAACCGCTGTGTCTCTATATTTCTCAGACATATAATAATTCATGCATTCAGAATTTGTTAGAAATGTAAAACATGCTGTAATTGTGTGAATACATATATAACAGATATATAAATGCCATTAATCTTGAATAGTTAGCAATATAAATTGTTTTAATATAATATATTGATGTTTCATATCAAAATGATCAGAAAATTCATAAGATACTACCCTATCTAAAACAAATATTGTGAATAATTGTTGTTTTAGAGAGTTATAGTCTAATGAATAACCACTTCATAGAAATAATTGAGTTGTTAAAAATGTAGTAAATGTATTGCTGTGTTGTTTATCATGCTGCATGTATTGCTGTGTTTATTTGTCATGCTGCCACCCGGTGCTGTGATGCGAGAACTACAGCCAGAAGGCTTTTTGGCTGTTTAAAAATGAAATTTCAAAGGGCCAATCCGAGACAAGGTTTCCGTTTGGGCGTTTCCAATCTTACCTATGATGGAAAAGCTTATATAAGTAATGCAGGAGGGAGAAACAGGACAGATTGTGCTAAGCTAACTTGTAACTGGGCGTAAGATACCATTTACTCTGGCAAAGCTAATCAACCTCTTCTCATTGATTGCAAAAATATACTTATTGATTTTCTGAGATGAGATATTCCTATTAAGGAATATTGGATATTGATTGGTGTGTACCCTGGTAAAGTATTGAAATTACATGTTATGTTTTAAAATAAGTTATATGCATAGTCACTACAGTTAAATTACAACTGATAGATTAAAGAGAGCAATTTGTATTTTAAACTGTGTTGCATAGCTTTAAATAGCTCTTAGCTTACTTTTTGTATGCAAACATTTAAGTGAACATTCATTATTGCTGTATGTAGCAGATTTAAAGAAGTAGTTTGTATTTCAAGTTAGTATTTCATAGCCTGTGTTTTGTTAAACATATTTCTTTAATGCTAAATTGTTTTTATCGGTGCAAAACATAGAACATACATATATATATATATATATATATATATATATATATATATATATATATATATATCTTAGAATTGATTTTAATTATAAGAAACTGTTTACAGTAAAAATATATGTATTTTTAGTATCCTAATTAGAATTGTGTTAGAGTAATTTGTGGTTAAATAACTGAGTGCATTGCTTGAATGTTAGCAGCTAAATATCTTAGAATCTCACTGTGTTAACTAAATGAAAGGCTATTTGTAAATAAGGCTGGTTTTTAAAGGTAAACTTTTCTGGGCTTTGTAAGAAGTATAGCATATCTTAATTGTTTTAAACGCATATAATATTGTTTCATGTTCTGGTATTACAAATATATTTCAATATGCTCATAGATATTAACTAAATAAAAGAATTCAGATATTTATATTAATTTAATGGTTTCTAGTAAATGCATATTGATTGAGGGTTTATTTTAAAGGATAATTATTTAAATATTTAGTGTTATAACCCTGCCATAGACTAATATATTATTTGGAGAGCACTACTGAAGATTTTTATGAATATACTGACAAAACAAACATTTCCAGTTTCTTAGGTTTTCCTTTCTAGACAAGTATTTTCAGTTTGTTGCTCTACCATTTTTGTTCTGGCTACAGCTCCAAGAATTTTCAAAAGGGGGCTCTTTTATCATTAGTAGAATCTCACATCAACAAACTGTTGTTGTTCTATAGTAAAAACTGTTGGAGAATCAATTTCTTTCATGTAATTGGCAAGAGTCCATGAGCTAGTGACATATGGGATATACAATCCTACCAGGAGGGGCAAAGTTTCCCAAACCTCAAAATGCCTATAAATACACCCCTCACCACACCCACAATTCAGTTTTACAAACTTTGCATCCTATGGAGGTGGTGAAGTAAGTTTGTGCTAAGATTTCTATGTTGATATGCGCTTCTCAGCATTGTTGAAGCCCGATTCCTCTCAGAGTACAGCGAATGTCAGAGGGACGTGAAGGGAGTATCACCTATTGAATACGATGATTTCCCTAACGGGGGTCTTTTTTTTTTTTTTTTTTTTTAAACTTTATTTTTGTATATGCTGGTTCCATCACAACATGGAAAGATATGTGCAAAAACAATACATAAGGTACATAAGATGCAACCTTCTCTCAAGCCGCTTGTGCGGGAGAGCGTCACCAAAAGTCTTTTAGTGTCCATGTCGTCACAGAGTTCAGCATAATTTTCTAATTTTTAAACAAATAAAACTACAAAAACATTTAACATAGTATAACATATCTCAAAACGTGGAGTGGAAGAAGTCCTCTAGTTGAGCCCTCCACTCCAGGGAAAGGGTGACCGGTTGAGGGAGGGGAGGGAGGGGGGGGACCCACACCCCGGCACAGGCAACACAGGAGAGATGTGGAAGTTGCACAAGGTCTGCATAGTGTCAGATTACTGAGCTAGAAGTGAGGTGGAAGTGATACAATCATACTGTAGGAATAGAAGGGGCTGGACACCATCTACCACGAAGATTTTCTTCCATCATAAATAAGGAGTTACGGAAAGGATACAAAATCCTATCTCTCACTTGTGGAGATAAATAAAGAAGGTAGGGTTCCCATTTACGAATAAAAGCTTTGATTCTCCTTTCTAGATCGCCCTGCACATCTGCTTGTTCTAAGAGTACCTGTGTATGTATGGTGTGCAATAATTTCTGAAAGGGAGGAGCTCTATTGGACACCCAGTATTGCAGGATCAACCTCCTGGTAAGGAGTATCACAGAATAAAGAAATTTCTGGCGCCCTGGTGCAACCTCAAAATCATGCAGAAAAATAATGTTGGATGGTGTTAAGTCAACCCTCTCAGTCAACACCTTCTGGAGCCAAAACTTTAGTTTGCCCCACAGTTTAGTGAGTTTGGGACAATCCCAGGTAAGATGCGTAAGGTCTGGGGCTTCAAGGGTGCATTTGGTGCATTTGTCTACTGCCTGCGGAACCATTTTAGCTCTTAGTTTTAGGAGAATGTATGCCTGGTGGAGTAATTTGGTGTGGGCTTCTCTCGAGTATGCAGAGAGAGTGGTCATACGAACTTTTGAAAAACTTTCTGTCAAGTCTGGTAGGGTAATTGAGATGTTTCTTGTCTCTTGCCATTTGTTATAGATTGTCTGTAGGACCGGTTGCTCTAGGTGGGCTGCTAATGCATTATAGATGTTGGTGATGGAGAGCGATCCCTGTTGTGCAAAGCGGAACAGTTTATCTATGATGGAGTTTGTGTTTGTGATTTGGTTAGATGTGATGAGAGATTGAACATAGTGTCTGCATTGAAAATAGGCAAACATAGTGTTAGGTGGGATACCATAGGTTTCCTTTAAACTTTGAAACGAGTGTACCTGGAGTGTGGAAGTGTTTAGAATTTGTGCAATGGAAGTCAGTCCCAAGGTTTGCCAATCTTGGAAGGCTCTGGTAGTGTAACCCGGGATAAACTCAGGTATAGGTAAGTATTTAGACACCCCCTGGTTTATTTTCCAAAATCTACACATCTTGCACCATGCCCTTAATGGGTCACGAAACAGTATGCTTTGAGAGATGTGGGAGGGAAGGGACGCCAGCTTAGCGTGTGGCAAATAAGCCACATTGAGAGGTGCGATAATGTCAAATTCTACAGCAGGGGTGAAGTAGTCGGATCTGGTGAGCCACCCTATAACCAACTTGGCTAGCGTTGCCCAGTTATACCACAGGATGTTCGGAAATTTGAGACCTCCCGCATCTAATGACATTGACAGTTTAGATTTGCTAATCCTATGTTTCTTCTGATTCCAAACAAAGGAAGCAAAAGCAGAAGAGATGGTTTGTGTGTCCCTGTTATGAAGTAATAGAGGAAGTATCTGCAATGGGTATAGAATTTTTGGCAGGATAATCATTTTAAGTAGGTGGATTCTACCATGGAGAGAAAGAGGGAGCCCCCTCCAACTTCTAATAAGATCTTGTGAATTAGCTATGGCCTTGGGAATGTTAAGGTGGTATATACGTGTGGGGTCTACATGCAGGTGTATGCCTAAGTATTTAAACGAGCCAGTCGTGATACGTAGATTTGTGTCTTTAAGCAAGGTGTTTTTGCTATTCTGGAGCCAAGTCACCTCTGATTTATCAACGTTTATCTTATAACCGGTGAATCTACCGAACTGTGACATGATTTCTAGCACTTTAGGTATATTTAGGGCTGGGTTACTTATATAGAGCAACAAATCATCAGCAAAGAGAGCTAAATGTAGAAGTTTTGTGTGGACCTGTAGGCCAG
Organism: Bombina bombina; assembly: GCF_027579735.1. Taxonomy (NCBI): domain Eukaryota; kingdom Metazoa; phylum Chordata; class Amphibia; order Anura; family Bombinatoridae; genus Bombina; species Bombina bombina. Next base: position 57,843 of record NW_026511721.1, read on the forward strand.
GACAGTGCTGCCTTATATAGCAGGCTAAAGGTTTGATGGCTAGGTCGAAGAGGAGTGGGGACAGCGGGCAGCCCTGCCTAGTTCCTCTTCTAAATTGGAAGGAGGGGGATAGACTGTTGTTTACAACAATGGACGCCGATGGAGCATTGTATAGTCTTTGTATTATCTCAAAAAACTGGCCCTTGACACCAAATTTCGTCAGAGCGGTATATAGGTGATCCCATTCTACTCTATCGAACGCTTTCTCAGCGTCTACCGCGAGAAAGCAAGCATCCGGCAACGGGGTATCAGCTGGGAACCTCTGGGCACGGTGATAATGGTCAATAACTGCAAGGGTTTTTCTCAAGTTAACTACTGAAGAGCGATGTTTAACAAACCCCGTTTGATCCGGGTGGACCAGGAGGGGTAAGACCTCTGCCAATCGATCAGCCAAAATCTTGGTCAGCAATTTATAGTCTCCATTTAATAAGGAGATCGGCCTGTAGGATGAGGGTATAGTAGGGTCTCTATCGGGCTTGGGGATAACGCAAATATTTGCATCTGAAAACCTAGAGTCAGGGATTGATGCCCCTGAGAGATATTCAGAGAATAGTGTCGCCAATGTAGGGGCTATCTCAGGAGATAGAATTTTGTAATATTACGCGGGGAGACCGTCAGGTCCCGCCGCTTTACCAAGTTTGATGCGTTTAATAGTGTTCGTTACTTCTTGTTGCTGGATAGGGGCATTTAGGGAGGACAGCTGATCAGGCGTTAGGGTAGGAACAGTTATATTGCTCCAGAACGAGCGTTTATCTGGCTCTGAGATCTCCTGCCTATTGTATAGGCTAGAGTAAAAGGAGACAAACTCCTGCATAATTGCAGGGGTGTCCGTACAAAGTCCTCCCTTTGTAGCCAACGCAGGGATATAGGATTTGGGTGTAACCACTTTGACCATATTGGCCATGGTTTTACCGGCCTTATTCCCATACCTATAGAATTTTCCCTGCCTGTGTACCGCATATGTGTTGTCCACCATCTGGATGTGCGTGTCCCTCTGCTGTTTGAGATCATAATAATGCTGTCTAGTGTGGCACGTGGGGTGAGACAGGTAAGAGTTGTACGCTTCTGTGAGATTTGTTAGCATCTGATCAGTTATCTTTTTGGCCTTAAGTCTATGGTGTGCCGTATAGGCCGTAATGCTCCCTCTCAAGACAGCTTTTGATGTGTGCCAGAAGAGGTCTGGGTTACTCTGGTGCTGCGCATTATCAGTACTATAGTCTATCCAATAAGAGCGCAGCTGCTGACGGAAATCAGCGTTATTGTAAAGGTAGGAGGGAAATCTCCATGTCTTCTGTGAGCTATGTGGGGGGGGGGGCAAAGTTGAGTAGCAGCCTGATGGGTGCGTGGTCTGAGATGGTAACAGGGTATATCGTAGTATGGGGAATATGTGGTGTGAGAGCAGGATTTGTCAGAAAGTAATCAATCCTAGACATTGTATGATGCGTTTTAGATATGCAAGTATAATCTTTTTCTGTAGGGTTACGTAACCTCCATAAGTCTACCAGTCCCAAGTCTTCCTTAAGCCTCCTAGTGATTTTTGCTTCAGCTTTTTGTCTGCGAGATGTAGCACGTAAGGTCGGGAGGGCTGGGGGTTCTACGAATCTGTCAATCGGTATGAGTTGTGTCATGTTGAAATCCCCCCCCATGATAATTGGAAGCCCACTCCTCTTTGCTAGCTTAAGTTTTAGCTGGTGCCAGAACTGGGGTGAAAGAGCATTTGGGCCATAGACGTTATAAAGTAGGTACGTCTTGGTTGCTATACACAGGTTAGTAAGTATGTAGCGGCCTTTGGTATCTAAGTATGTGTCTTTGAAAGTTAAATTTAGTCCCTTCCTGACCAAGATATCCACCCCCCTTTTCCTACCCTCTGTGGGCGTGTTTATGACCTGTCCCACCCATCTAATCTTGAGTTTATCATGTTCTTCCTGGGTTAAGCGAGTCTCTTGCAAAAGAGCTATATCAGTATGTATTGAATTTAAGAAATGTAGTATTTTACTGCGTTTAGCGGGAGAGGTGATACCTCCAACATTCCATGAAACTATGTTACACCGTAACGCCATAAAATAGGTAGGGAAAGATAAATTGGCCTGGACATGTTTTGGTTTTCTAAAAAGGGGACTACTGGTTTGGGAACATGCATGGTTTGCTCTGCATAATGGGGGGTCAATTTAGCAAAGTTCTTAGTAGCCTGTGCCAGGGTGCTGTACTCACGGTTAGGAGGAGGAAGAGGAGGCCCAAGGCTCAGTCTACATAGCCGCCAAATCTCAGGCTGTCGCTGGGGTAGAGGTTCCCTGGAGTGGAGGTGTGGTTTCTGCTGAGGGTATAAAAACACTGGCATTAGCAGAACATATAGTAATATCTCCAAAAAAACCCACACAAACAAGACATTCCAATGGTGCCCATCGGCATAATGCTCCTATGGGAGTAAGAAACCTTTATCAAGTATATTTTGAGGCACTTAGGTGGAGCAGTGGAGAAATGTATGGCGATCGAGTACAACCAGGTACCTAGTGGTATATGTGGTGGTGAGGGTAGTCTGGGGTTTGGAGGTTTGAGCATGTGTGTCAAGACAATCGGATGAGTTCTGTTGTTCCCTGGTGGGTATGGGCTACTTGAGGAGGGCAGCTTAAGGCTTCCTAAGGGTAACCCATGAAGGTGGAGAATAGCAAAGGTAACAAGTAGCAGATGTAGCCAGTCAGGTGAGTCAATCCCCAAATGTCTATGGAAATGTGTCTCACACCTCCCAGTGCTCTGAGTAACCTCCAGGTAGTGTGGATATAGAAGAAGTTGTGCGTCCATTGTCCCTAGAGTCAGGCATTTGGAAAAGTAGAGCACCATAACGTTGGGGAAAAGCAAGTAGAGAGGGGATAGCAGTAAGTGGTATATAACCCCAGCAGTCAAGTCAAGATCTAAAAAGACCTGGACAGAGTGAATGGACAATATAGGTGTGTCTAGCTGTAATAGTGTGCATCCACCACTGCAGGCGTACAGAGGCAAATCTTTTCCTGGGGCAGATGCCATTGAACGAAAAGACAAGTGTGATCCTTCTCTTGAACCCAAAACAGTAACATATACTTGTAAAGACAGCAAAATACATAGAACAATAGCTCTTGCCGTACTACACAGTGACATAGCATAACATTCAACATAATAGGCTGCAACAGTAAAAGGCAAATGTGAAAACTTTCCATAACTTATAACTTTGGTCACCCAACACAAAAGACTAAAGATGACAAGAGTCTTTTTCCGCTCCATTGCTAGATGGGGTAAACAGCAGATCAGGGACCATTGGAGCCGATCAGTTTTCAAAGGGTCTGTATCAATGGTTCCTCCAGGACAGACAAGTTCCCCATATCTCTGTCTCTCCATGAGAAGACAGAAGAAGGAGGGGAAAAAGGAAAGAGAGCATAGTGTTCAAGTATCTATAGTCAGCGTGCTGCATCTTGAATATCTTTGTCTAGATATGACTGTAGTTCCTGTGGAGTATGAAAATATTTAGGCCCAGCAGGTGTTTGCAACCTCAGTTTTGCCGGGTATAGCAACATGGCTTGTTTTCCTTCTTTTTTTTTTTTTTTAAATATTTTATTTTATAAACAGACACAATACAAAAAAAAAGAGGAAAACAGAATCAACACACAGAAAATCGCTTAATATTAATACAAAAAAAACCTTATATAAAAAAAAAGAAAAAAACTTAAGAAAGCTGAGGTTGCACCAGTGTACGGACCCTTGCAAGAGCCACTTGACTCCACAAGGAACTAATGGCACAATATTCCTATCGAAGTAACACTTGCTTTCAACAACCAATGTCCATTCACCCAACATTGACAATAAGAGGGAGAGAGAAAAAAAAAAAAGGGATTACCTGAAACCTCCTATCCCCTCCGCTCCGGCCCCTCCCCCACCCCTCCAGAAAATCCCCTTCCATCCTAGCACCTTAAATTTGATTTATTTGTTTAAATTCCTCCCATTGGAAATGTATCAACTGGAAAACCTCTTCTCTACTCAATCTTATATTCTTCCAACAACAATAACTCGTTAATTCTATTAATTAGCATTTCCTCTCCCGGGACATTTGTTTTTTTCCAGTTTCTGGCCAATAAGGATTTAAATCCATTTAATACATACATTATTAATTTGGCTCTTATTTTACATATACCTTTAATGGGTTTATTTAATAGTGCTGTGTATATATCCATCTCTAAATCCTCCTTCCCACTCAGCTGCTGAATATATCCTGTAATTAGTTCCCACATACTTTTTACCCTGGGGCAATCCCACCATATGTGTTGCATATTACCTACTCCACCACAACCTCTCCAGCAATAATTGGAGGCATTAGGATATATGCTATGCAGCCTAGCTGGCGTTAAGTACCATCTGGTAAGTATCTTATAATTTAATTCTTGGATGTTAGAGGAAGAAGATGATCTAGCTACATTAATGCATATAGACCGCCAGTCTGAGTCTTCTATTTGTCGTCCTGTCTCTACCTCCCATTTTTGCATATAACTCAGTTTTAAAAACTCTGTTGAATTGTTAAGGAGTTTATAACTGAATGAAACAGTTCTCCTAATTGGAGTTTCAGTATAACAAATTTTTTCAAAATTGGTCAGTTGTCTGACCAATTTTTCTTTCTCTAAATGGCAAGCTACAAAGTTTTGTAATTGCAAATACTTTAACCAATTGCTGAAAGTGCCATTGGTTAGATTCAACAGCTCCTGTTGGGGTTTGAGTTTCCCATTGTCTAAAAATTGGCATATCGGTGTAGATTGGATTAGATTCAGAGGGCTAGAATGACTAGCTATATGCACTCCCTGAAACTCCACATTATTAGTAATCGGGAGGAGAGGTGATGGTGTAGTTGAGATATAGGGATGCTCTGTTGTGATTTTCCCCCAAGTTACAAAGATGTGCTTAATCATCGGGAACTGCATAATTTTTAGCGGTCTGCTTTTACTTGATGACCATATTAGTTTATTCATTGGTTGAAATGTTATAATATTATTTTCTAACTGTACCCACGCTTTATTCCTGTGATTTGTATGCCAATCTAGAATCCTTTGTAGAGTAATTGCTCTATGATAATTTCTAATATTTGGTACACCTAGCCCTCCTTCTGATCTTGTCTTATAAAGTATAGTAGCTTTAATTCTTGGTTTAGTTTGGTTCCAAATAAAAGAATTTATAATTTTCTGAAGATTAGTACAATAGGTATAGGGAATATTAATAGGGATGGTCTGAAAAAGATATAGGATACGTGGGAGGATATTCATTTTAACAGTATGTATACGACCTAGCCATGATATCGTTTTAGATCTCCATAAATTAAGATCTAATTGGATTTTAGCTGCTAACACAGAGTAGTTTTCCGAAAAAAGGCGTGTATCATCAGCTGATAGTTGAACCCCTAGGTATTTCAGGGAGGAATCTTTCCAGGCATATGTATTGCTCGCCTTACATTCACGATAGTCACTAGATGAAATTACAAGTTTAAGTGCTTCCGATTTAGTTTTATTAATAAGAAAATTCGAATAGCTTCCAAATTCCTGCAGTATCTGATCTAATTTTTTAATAGATCTGACCGGGTCTGATATTGTGAGTAACACATCATCCGCGTATAAAGATATCTTAAATTCTTGGGACCCTATTTTTATGCCAGTGATATTTTCATCCGAGCGAATTTTTGCAGCTAAAATCTCCATGGAAAGGACAAATAATAACGGGGAAAGGGGACATCCCTTTCTCGTTCCGTTTGTGATGTTAAGAGGCTCCGAAAGTACCCCATTAGTTTTTATTTTAGCCGATGGGAGTGCATAAAGATGGAAAATACGTTGTATCATTTTTTCCCCAAAACCAAATTTATTCAGTGTTAATCTTAGAAAAGACCAGTCTAGCCGGTCAAAAGCCTTTTCTGCATCCAATGAGAGCATGACCGACGGGATCTTATGTAATTTAACATACTTTATTAAATATAGAGCCTTGATGGTATTGTCCCTTGCTTCTCTGAGTGGTACAAAACCTACTTGATCTAGATTTATCATTTCTGGTAAAACTTTATTAATTCTATTCGCTATAAGTTTGGCATACATTTTTACATTGTTATTCAATAGCGAAATAGGTCTATAGCTTGCTGGTATTTTGGGGTCTTTACCAGGTTTATGTAAGACAATAATCTTTGCTTCTAGCATTTCCTTTGCTAAGAGGGGTTCTGTACTTGAGTTAAAATATAATAAAAGTTTTGGTGCCAAAGACTCACTAAATGTTTTATAATAATTAGAGGTAAAGCCATCTATTCCTGGACTTTTCCCTACGGCAAATTCTTTGATGGTCTGTATAATCTCTTGTAGGGAGAAGGGTTCATCTAACATTACTTTTTGAGAGTCCGTTATATTGGGAATCTTTGTTTCATTGACATATTTAGTTTTATCTGATATAAATTTTTTATCTTCAGTTTGTGTGTCCAGATTATATAGTTGTTGGTAATAACTTTGGAATACCTTGGCAATGTCCTGACTCCCTACCTTGGGGGTCCCTGTCCCGTCTATTATTTTAGCTACATATGTTTGTAAAGTTCTTTTTTTTAATGCTCGTGCTAATAGTCTACCGGCTTTATTGCCACCGTTAAAAAATACTTTTTTAAGCTGTAACGCTCTCCGTTGTACTCCCTTATCCAAAAACCCGTTCAAGTCCTCCCGTTCTTTTTTAAGGGAGTCTGCTAATTGTTTATTATATGGGTCCTTCTTGTGTTTATATTCTGCCCTGGAGAGTGACTCTAGTAGGCGTGTATATTGTTCTCTGTTTCGTCTATTTGCTCTAGCTTTATATTTTATGAATTCACCCCTTATTACTGCTTTATGAGCAACCCACCACGTACTAAGAGAAGTATCTTCTATGGTATTATTTTCAAAATAGGATTCTATAGTTTTAGAAATGGACTGTCTTATTTGAAGATCTTTTAAAAGGTTATTATCTAAGCGCCATTGGTAAGGAACTGTTGGTTTTTGGGGCCAACATAGCTGCATAGATAAGAGAGAATGGTCTGACCAAGTGATGTTATGTATTTTGGCCTCTTTGGCCAAAATATAACTATTTTGGTCAATCCAAAAATAATCAATGCGTGTATAGGATTTTTGGGGTGGGGAATAATAAGTGTAATCTCTAATAGATGGATGGAGTGTCCTCCATACGTCTATTAATGACAAAGAGAGAAGATTTGACTTAACTGAGTTAATAGTATGTTTAGAAATGTTACTTTTAAGTTTAGAACAGTCCTCCCTGGGCTCCATTGGGATATTAAAATCGCCCCCCATAATTAAGGTACCTTTTTGTACATCTAGTATCCGATTATGTATTTTCTTAAAGAATAGTTTCTGTCCTCTATTTGGGGCGTAAATATTTACTAATGTGACTGGTCTATTATACAATAAACCCACCAAACAAATAAATCTCCCTTCTTCATCTTTGTCCATCTGGATAAGTTGAAATGGGGAGTCTCTGCGAAATAATATACAGACTCCATTTTTCTTTAAATTATTGGAGCTTTGATATATAATAGGGTAATGGTTATTAGAAAAATTGGGTACTTTATTTCTATTAAAATGAGATTCTTGTGAGAGAGGCGGAGCTAACTGCCGAGCGAGACAGACGTGTTCTGGAAGAGCTCTGCACTTTGAAATGAATAAAGTGCCCTTAGCCATTAATTTTCAGCTCATCTATTTCGCAAAAAACACTAAAGAGGACTTCAAGAACAACGCCAAATTCTGGGGTAATTCCCTAAAGATCGGGCGACATTACAACCCGCCTGCCTAAAACTCGAGGCCTAAGGAACACACAGCAGTGACCGGAGGGTCGGGGCTCCGCTCCGGTGACTGCCAGGTTCACTGCCGCAATCGCCCCTAACACAACTGTCACCCAGGAGCCGTCAGCAACTGCTGGGACCGGCTCAGGACAGGGGCTACATCCCCACACGGCCACGGAGAAAGAGACAAGCTGACCCACGTGGTGGGAACTGGGAGAGATCCGGAGGCAAGCAACACGTAAGACCCTCTCTTTATTTCTGGCCAGAACATTGCAAAAGTTTTTGGGGGACACTTAAACACACTCACTATTATCCGGAGGGATCCGGGCGGCACCATTGCAAGTGATAAAGGCACAGTTTGACAGGGACACACAGTGTGCAGCTTTTCAGACGGCGGGAAAAACGCCATTTTCAACCCACGCTCCATACCCTCACTTAAAGGACTTGCACAGTGCGAGCATTAGCATGAACTAAAACGTCAAAATTTATTAAGCAATAAATAAACCCTCTCCGTAGGCTCATCAGACCTGATCTCTCTACCCGGGAGGCTACACTTTTTAGGGGCGGCTTGGGAAAATTGGGAGAGACTCATTTGGGGCCTACAAGTCAATTGACGAGAGGGATAATATAACACCTTCTTCAGCTCTAGACTCCTGTAACTAGTTGCCTTAATGTGAGAACAGAGAAGCGGAGCAAGGCAATAAACCTTCATAGCATGTAACTCCAATTTTTTTTTTGGACAACAGCAGGCATGTGCATAATAAGTTAACTCCTAAGCCAAATCCTGAGAATTAAAAGTGAACCAGCATCCTTATATTACACTCACGAGTTCCCTACCCTACTGCTTCTTATTATACTCCTTGAAACAAGACAGTATGAAAAATAAGTCCCAAACTGTTAAGGAGTGCCTTTCTAGGTCACAAATGAAACAGAAAAGCACGGATAAAAACAGCCCAGCTAAAGCCATTAGCCCGTCAGCGAGCAACTTAAGGGACCCCGAGGCCACTCACCCGGAAGATCCCAACAGAGATTTATTGTCTCAGATTAAATCCTTGTTCCAGGAAGAATTTAAAACAGCTTTGCAAGAGATTAGACAAGATATCAAAGAAATAGGTGGGAGAACGGCAGAAATTGAGGAGAGGCTTGACACTATGGCTGAAGAAATCCCAGTTATTAAAAGCTCCATTCAGGATAATACATCCTACATAACTAAACTGGAGGACCAGCTTGAAGATCTTGAAAACAGGTCACGCAGATCCAATCTGCGAATCAGGGATCTCCCAGAATCCTATAAAGACCTTGAAGCAACTATGACAGATCTGTTTCAACAGCTGGTGCCCGACCTTGACCTGCACCTATTATTAATGGACAGAGTACACAGAGCCCTCACAAGGCCTCAGCAAAATACAAATAGGGACGTAGTTCTTAAGATGCATTACTACCATGTGAAAGAGCTCATCATGAAAGCTGCCAGAGAAAAAAAATGCATTGAGTTCGAAGGTAATAACATACAGATTTTTGCAGACCTTGCCCCCATTACTTTAAGGAAGAGAAGAAATTTGAAACCAATAACCACAGCCCTCACCAAGGAACACATCAAATACAGGTGGAATTTCCCCTTTAAACTAAACTTTTCCTATCAAAACAACAACTACGCATGCTCCACCCTGGAGGAAGGAAAAGCCATACTTGACCGACTAAAAATTCAGACAGACCTCCAAACATCACCCAATATTCCAGAAACCCAGAAGAAATCTATCCAAAGAGAATGGATTCCAGTGGGGAAAAATAGTAAAGCAAAGAGACAGAAAACGAAGCTGAGCAGTACTACTCAGGAAGCTCACCTTACCGATGATGAGGACTCTTCCACTTAATTAAGAGGTTTAATATACAGACTTCCAAATTTCTGAAAGTTAACAGTTTAACCCTGTTTTTCCTATTCACAGTTCTAGTGTTTTAAAGTTACCTAATAATCACCGGAAGAGATTACCTCCTCCAGTGTTGGACTGATAGCACCATTTTTTGAATATAGTCCATCTCGCAGTCCAAACTGTTGTCACCACCTTGATTGCTGGACTAAATCTTGCATATAAAAAACATGCTTAATTTCTCAGGATCTTACCCTTTCCCTCTAATCCCTATACCTTCCCTCCATACCCTCCCCCACCCCTCACCCCCCCTTAATTTTTCCTGTCCCCGTCTAACTACAAAGAATTGCACATGTTCATAGTAAAGAATATAGGTTTATTTGTCACATAATGATTACTCCTGTTCACCTGTTTGATATAATTTTTAACATTGCTCAACTTGTCTTTACATGTTTTTTTGTCTTTACTGAAATCTTTGAAATTTGCTCTCTCATTTCTAGGTATCTTTCATTGCCATATATTAAACTTTGCCTTCCCTACGCTCGCAAAACAGATTTAGTACATTCTCCGAATGAGGAGACAACATATGGGATGGTCCGCACTGCTCTCCCCCAGAAGTCCAGGTTTTGGGTTCCTCGAGTATATGATCACAGGTACCGGTTAAGCTACCCCCCCCACATACCCGCATCATGTCAATAAACATCATCTCACATAATGTTAGAGGCTTAAATTCAGATGTCAAGAGGAAGAAAGCAATTCTAGAATATAAAGCTCTAAATGCGCACATAGTAATGTTGCAGGAAACACACTTCACACCTAAATTTACTCCCAAATACTGGGATAAAGCTTTTCCCACCCAATACCACGCGATAGGACCTAAAAAAAAATGTGGGGTCTCAATACTAATCCACTCCACTTTAAACTTTCACGAAGAATCGGTTGTGAAGGATAGGGAGGGGAGATTCTTAATAGTAAAGGGAACGATTCAAAACACCCCTGTCCTCATAGTCAACATATACGCCCCAAATGATCAACAGGTAAATTTCATCTCCAAATTAAGCAAACATCTCACATTGTGGAAAAGACATAAAATGATTGTAGGAGGGGATTTCAACTGCACTATGAATGATAAAGTAGACAGATCAAATCAAGCCTTCTCACAAAATATCTCGCCCAAAAAGAAGAGTAGAGTCCTGTTGGACTTTACCACAGACCATAACCTGACTGACAGTTGGCGATCATTGAACCAGAATGTCAGAGATTACACATACTACTCACCAGCACACACAACACACTCCAGAATAGACTACATCCTCATCAGTCAAATTCTAATGCCTCTGCTAACCAGAGCCTCAATTAAAAATTGCTCATGGTCTGACCACTCTATTGTAACAGTGACTCTGGCAGGAATGCTTAACCCACTTAGATGTAAAACTTGGACCTATGACCCCATTTTGCTCCAGGATAGTGTGATTTTGGATAAGGTACAACAACAAGTGAGGGAATTTATTGAACTTAACGGTGGCTCTACTGATAATCCAATCCTCGAATGGGGAGCCTTGAAAGCATATATTAGAGGGCTTTTGATTGCTGAATCAGCCAAGCAACGTACACTCATAGAAGCTACCAAAACAAAACTAAGATTAGAAGCAAATGCATTGAGACAACAACTTAGCACACACCCTACAAACACCTTAGCTAAACAATTAAAAACGATAAATGAGGAATTAGATAAACTCCTAAACAAAGAGGCACTTAGATCAATAAAGGTAATTGACACCCAATACTACATCTACGGAAACAAACCAGATAAAATTCTTACTAATAAACTGAAGGAAATAACTAGAACCACTACAATCCCCCAGCTGCAAACACCAGACAACAAAATCACCAATGATCCCCAAGCCATAGCGAACTTATTTGCAGACTACTACAGTAAGTTATACAATTTAAAGACCAGCAATACACAAAAGGACATGACTACAGATTTAATAAACTTTCTAGGAGACAGTCCCTTCCCAACCATCACCGTAGAAGATCGTGATTCCCTAAATAGACCCATAACCCACGAGGAAATAAAATTTAGTATTAAAAACCTCAAAGGCTCAAAAGCCCCAGGACCTGACGGTTACTCTGGTCTTTTCTATAAAACCCTGCAACCTTTATTAGTCCCACAATTGGCCAAGGTGTTTAATTCAATGCTTCAGGGAAAGGAAATACCCAAGGAACTATTAATGGCGAGAATCTCAGTTATACCTAAACCAGGGAAAAATAAAAACCACTGTCAAAATTACAGGCCCATCTCACTAATTAATCAAGATATTAAACTATTCACCAAAATTTTAGCAAATCGTCTCAACCCCCTCCTCACTAAACTAATACACCCCGATCAAGTGGGGTTTATCATGCAAAGGGAAGCTCCAGACAACACAAGAAAAATAATAGACTTAATCAATATAGCCACAGTTAAGGGAACGCCTTCTCTGTTCCTATCTCTGGACGCAGAGAAGGCGTTCGATAGGATTGATTGGGACTTTATGTTTGCAGTACTGGGTAGGGCGGGAATTAAGGGTCCTTTCGCTGATGCATTGAAATCATTGTATTCGTGCCCCACTGCATATGTTAAACTCTCCGGGTACCAGTCCCACTCAATACACATCAATAATGGCACACGTCAGGGTTGCCCGCTTTCCCCACTGCTATTTGCGTTAAGTATAGAACCCTTAGCAATCAAAATACGAGACAACCGAGACATTTCTGGAATCACAGTAGGACAGACTGACCACAAAATCTCTTTATTTGCGGATGACGTAATACTAACATTGACAAAACCATTGCTCTCCCTACCCCCAGTATATGACCTAATACAGCATTTTGGACGCATTTCCGGCTACAAAATAAACGAGAGTAAATGCGAAGCATTCGGTATTAAATTGCCACAGCACACCCAAAAATTAATGAAATTAAATTTTTCATTTAGTTGGCCAAAAAAGTCCATCAAATACCTTGGAATTAATCTATCCAGCAATATACATTCCCTTTATCACCTGAATTATTTACCAATATTCTCATATGCTAGAGAGTTGTTAGCGAAGTGGATGAAACTGAAACTATCCTTATATGGAAGAATTATATCTATAAAGATGTCTTTACTTCCCAAACTACTATACTTATTCCGCTCTCTACCAATAACACTACCACTCACGGAACTGCACAAACTTCAGAGGGACATTCTTCACTTTATATGGCAGGGCAAAAGGGCAAGGATTAATAAAAAAATCATGTGCACTGACAGGAAGGGGGGGGGGGATTACCAAACCTAATCCCATACTATTATTCGGCCCGTATGGCGCAAACCTTAAAGTGGTTCCTCACCAGTAACATACCACAATGGGTTCATATTGAATCTAAGGCCCTAAACATTTTCCCAGTATCTAACTTATTATGGACCCCACATAACACTGCGACACATAAAAAATATGAATACATTGCAATTCAACATACTATATACATATGGAAAAAACTAAATTTAAAATTTCCTCTACTCAGTAAGAAATCGAAAATAACCCCTCTGATAACTCCACATTCTCTTATTGATACAGCCACACAACAGAAATGGAGCAACAGGGGGTTATATAGGATAGCAGATGCATATAAAGAAGGGTCACTGATGACCTATGATCAATACCAAGCCCTTGACCCTGAGGATAAACATATTTGGTACCATTACCTACAACTGAAATCTAGGGTTCAACAGATAATGGGTAGTGAAAAATCCCCACCCTGCACTACACTTGAAACATTAGGTCTATCGACCCATCAAATAAGGGGAGGCATCTCAACCCTATACAAAATCTTCAACCGGCCACCGAAAGTTGACAAATCTCACCTCATGTTAAAATGGGAACAGGACACGGGGAAAACGTGGTCAGTCGAACAGTGGACAGAAAATCTTATGGGTGGGTTATCATTTTCACAAAACGCAACACTCAAGGAAAATTTTATCAAAGTGGCCTTTAGGTGGTACCTTTATCCGGCTAGATCGGGAGGGGGGACTGACCCACTAACTAAATTGTGTTACAGAGGGTGTGGAGAAACAGGGACCTACTCTCACATGTGGTGGAGTTGTAGATACGCAAAGGAAATCTGGGATCATACCTCCAACCTCATTAGCGAGATCTTTCAGAAGAGGGTGACTTTAACTATGGAACAGGCCTTACTCCACTTCCCGATTGGGGAATTCACCAAACATAACAACAGACTAATTATGTGGATTTGCACTATAGTTAGGTTGAGTGTTGCCCAATTTTGGAAGAGTGCCCCACCCAGTTTTGATAGGGTAAAGCAAAAAATATCTTACCACTTCGAGAAAGCAACTGCAGTAGCTGAAACCCTAAATAATAGGGAAGCATACTTGTTGCAATGGGAACCCTACATTCACTACTATGAGGCCTCCAAAAGGGGGGGGGGGGAGAGCAGGAAATGCGGAAAGGCGGATCATGCCATAAATAGAGAGCAATAAAAGACATAAAAGTGTTTTTCTCTTTATTTTTCTTTTACTTTTATTTTTTATATTTAACTACTTTACAAGTGAGAGTTGAGCACAAGTAATGTTGGATTCATTAGACTATTATTTGTTTTGTTTTATGTATGTATGTACAAAAACCTAAATAAAAATATTTCAAAATAAAATGAGATTCTTGTACAAAAATGATGTCTCCCTTTTCTTTAAGAAAACTATGGAGGGCTTTATTTCGTTTCTGCGGGCTATTAAGCCCCTTAGCATTTTGAGATAATAGACAAATCTTTCTTTTATCTAACTTCATTCTCTAAATTAATGCACCGATCCATATTAATGCATATATATAAAAAAAAAAGTTGAAAAGGAGAGGAGGAGGGGTGCCGAGGAGGCAAGGGCAGAGCGGGAGGAGAGAGGGGGAAAGAGAAAAAAAAAAAAAAAAAAAGGGGAGGGGGGGGGAAAGGGAAATACTCACAACCATACACACTACATTCATAACCTACCCAGAACCAAATATTGGGGAAAATTAAACCGACAGATGGATTTTCCCCTTTTGGCAAATATGCAGTAGTTATCCTTATTAAAAATATTCTATGTCCCAATGAAACCCCTTATTAATTAGAGCCTATTAATCCCACCCTTTCGTAAAAGATGGCCAACTTAGCGACTTCTTACTAAATTTCTTATTATAGCTAATACATATGGATATATAAAAAAAAAAAAAAAGAGGGGGAAAAAGAAATATAAAGATTATTTAATAATGTTGTGCTACCCGTAAGTGACCCTTTTAAACATACCTCTAACGTGTGTAAAAATCTTAATCTGTGTAAAAATACAAATTCCTTAACCCATATAAATAATTCCTATTAGCAGGATTTTGTGACAGTGCCTTATTTACCTCCCTTTCCTTAAAAATTGTGAGAAAAAAAAAAAGCCCAAATTTGTGATAATACCCTAATGCCCCCCACCCTCTACAGAAAGGGTGGAGGAGGGGTGGCCTTAACTTCAAAATTATATATATTATTTAAATCTTTTGTAATAAAAAAAAAAAAAAAGGGGGGTGCCCTTTTAAGAAAAACATACAAATTCCATATCCTGTGTACTTAATTTCTATAGTCAAAACTATGTGTCAGTGCTCTAATACCTCTCCCCTTCCCCTCCTCCTAAGGACGAAGGGCGGAGGGGGGAGTTTGCAGAAAAGACAAATATAAAAATCTACATTAAACGTCACAATTAACCTTGCTCCTAGCAAGACATCCCAGTAATAAATTTTTGATTTACTAATATAACACTATTATAAAAAAAAAAAGGGGAGGGGGTGCCTATTTAGGAAAAACATACAAATTCCATATCCTGTGTAAATAATTTCTATAAATATAACTTTGTGTCAGTGCTCTAATTCCTCACCCCTTCCCCTCATCCTAAGGACGAAGGGCGGGGGGGGGGACTTTACAAAAAAACAAGTATAAAAATATACATTAAACATCTCATTTAACCCTGCACCTGGCAAAACATCCCAATAATAAGATTGTGGTTTACTAAACTAGCACCGTTGTGTCGAGAAAAAAAAAAAAAAAAAAAAAAGGATTAAAAAATTTTTTTTCCTTCTTTTTCACTGAGATGCAAAATATGCACATGACACAACATCCCAATAATAAGATTGTAGTTTACTGATATAACATCATTGCATCTCAAAAAAAAAAAAAAAAAAAAAAGGGGGACCCAAAAAAAGGGGGGACCCAAAAAGGGTTTATAAAAATGCAAAATATGTAAAAAATAAATGTAAAATATGCAAAAAAAAAAAAAAAAAACATCCCCCCCCTAAGTTTAAACCCAGGGGGGTGCACATATGTTTATTCTGAACAATTGTCAACAATCTTATATCTCTATTCATCACACATTAAGGTTTGAAGATGTCCCATCTCAGTTATTAGTAATTAACTCATCCTGAGTGTTAGGCTTTTCCAGCTGCTTTCTCCTAACTGGGACTTTTATCCATTGTGGGCCCCTTAGTCTCTGTGATACACTTAAATTAGCTGGGTTAATAATCTCCCCTCTCTCTTGATTGTTAAGTCTATCTGATGCAGGAATACTAATTCCTAAGGTGTCACAGAAAGTTTTGAGGTCTTGCAGTGTATTTAGGGTCGCCGACTTCCCGTCCACTGTAGCTCTTAGGCCAAAGGGGAATCCCCATCTATAGGGAATTTTTAGATCATAAAGGTGCAAAGTGAGAAATCTAAGCTCTTTTCTTTTTTGTAGAGTCTTTGGGCTGATATCAGTAAAAATTTGAATGTGGTGACCTTCATACATAATCTTTTGCTGTTGTCTTGTCGCCTGTAGTATGGCCTCTTTGTCTTTAAAGTGTGCAAATTTAATTAATACATCTCTGGGAGGTTCACCCTTATTATATCTGGGCTTTAAAGCTCTATGGCACCTTTCTAGAGTCTTATCTGAATAATTTTCAATCCCTGTTAGGGTAGTGAAGAATTTTAGCAAAAATGTTTCAAGGTTTGCTGGGGGTATATCTTCTGATATCCCCCTAATCCTTAGGTTAGACCTCCTTTGCCTATTCTCCATGTCCTCTAATTGATTTTGTAGGGACGTTATGACTTCCCCTTGCTGATGAATCTGAAGGGACATACAGTCTATGTGGTTAACCCATGCTTCTTTGTCTTCCTCCAGTTGGGCTACTCTGCTCCCTATCTCCCCTATGTCTTTTTTGATTGCACTGAATTCATTTTTAATGCATAATTTCACTTGATTGATTTCCTCCAGCAGAGTTTGAATATCTGCTTTTGTAGGTAGACTTTGTAAGTCCGCTTTCGTTAGGGGGAGTATAGTTGGTTCAGGGGACCTTATAGAGGTATTAGGTGAGACCCGTTCTACTGAGTTATTCAGTGAGGGAGATTCAGTGGCTTTAAAAAAAGAGTCAACCTTTGACACATGAGCTGGTTTAGATTTCCCATTTTTATCCTGCTTGGCGGCTCTCTTTGAGGCCATTCTGGGCTCTAGATAATGTCTATCTCCCGGGAATCTAAAAGTGTGATGGTCACTTTTACCTAAAGCTTAGGATGCTATAGGCAATTTTAAATTATATCCCACTGTGCTGGGATATAACCCGCCCGAGGGATACTAGCTCTAAATGTGTTACCAGCTGTAAAAGGTTTTTTGCTGGATTTAATAGCAGGGCTTTTTTGGATGATCTTATATGTTCCCTTCTATAAACCCAGGTACTGCCTATAATATCACAGTAGTTGAGGCAGTCAGATTTTTAAAATGTCCCAGAATGAGGGGAAACAGGGAAGAGAGACAAAAGGAGAGAAAAAAAAGAGCATCAAGAAAAAACAACTTTACCTTTCTTCTCCTTACTTTCTTGCCCTCTTCCCCTTCTCCCCCTCTACCTGTCCTCTTTCCTCCAGGGCAGGGTATGTAAAGGCTGTACCTCCTCTGTGTCCTTAATAGCCCCCTTAGGCTTTTAACTGCCTTAATGCTCTTCTGTTTAATTGTAATCCATAAAGGGTACAGTAAGGGGGCCCCTTTATAGATCCTGGGTGCTGTAAGCCTGTAGAGATATAACAGGGTTTTCCCCCGCAAATAGTCCTCTTTTTTTAGATTGCGTTAAAGGTCTCAATAACTTCTCCTCTTTATGTGTCTCCCGTAATCCTCCTGCTACCTACTCTCCTTCATAAGCAGCACGTAGCTTAGTCTTACTTAAGGGGCTATAGACTATTCGGTGTAATTCCTGGTCTAGCCGTCCCAGGCTCCCTAAATGCTGGGGCATAAAACCATATAGTAGATAGTGGTAAAGTCACTGTTCTTCCGCCTTCTCCCTTGAACTATTCGGCGGCAACCGGCAACATAGACTGTACCTCTCTCTCCTTCCTCTGAGCGAGGCACTCTGTACTCCCTTCCTTCTTCTGCAGCGTCAATTCCGTGGAGGAGAGCTGGTTAACTATCAGAGGGGGGGATCCTGCTTATCCACAGGTACAACTCTTTGTCTGCCACTCCGGTCTCAGCGCAACAAGCAGCGCCCAAGCAGCAAAGACCGCAAACAGAGGTTCCCCTCCTGCTCCTGCCGTTCACCCACGGACCCGGTCCTCTCCTCCTGCGTTTCTCCGGGCTGCCTCAAAAACAGTACATCTCCTGCTCTTGCCTTTCCCTGGGGTAGGAGCTGTATCCGGGTTGCCAAGAAAGACTCTGCTCACCAAGTTGCTCCCGCGGGCGGTAAAAGGATCTTCCCGGTAGCGTAGGCTGTACCTTGCTCTTTCCACTGAGACAACCACTCTCTGCTACCCTCCTCCTTCTGCAGCGTTAAAGCCACGGAGGGTTGACGATTTACCTTACGCAGGTGTAAGCCCTGCCTGCCCCCAGGTGTGTTTCGTTATATCCAGGTACTGTTAAAGTCCTTTTTTACCACTTGCAGGTAGCAGAGTTTATAAGCTGGGATTTCGTTGGTTTCTCATAGCCTTGGAAAACTTTTATTTAGGACATAGAAAAGCTTTAAAATTTGCCAAATAGAGGACGGTTAAACAGGAGCTCTAAAGGTGTGCGGCCATTCTCAGTCTCGGCCGGCTCCTCCCCTTGTTTTCCTTCTTTATGCAAACGGGAGCAGAGTGGGGCAAAGTCCCTCCGCAACTTAGTCACTTCAGCAGAGAAGTCCTGGAAAATTAGCAGCAAGTTTTTCTTGGTAATTAAGACATTTGAAGATTACCTGCCTCGGATGGGCGTTGAGGGTCTCCAGGCCTTTATCCGGGCCTAGACGGTGTGCCCGTTCAACATCTAGGGGCAAGTGGTCTGCATTCATCTTTAGCAGCTTAGGGAGGGTTAAGGCAGTGAATTCCAATAGATCCTTGTTCTTTATCGTTTCCAGGACCCCCACCACCCTAAGGTTGTTTCTTCGACTGCGGTTTTCGAGGTCATCAACCTTCTCCTGAAGTGCCTGGTTTTGGCGTTGAAGTTGTCTTACTGCGGTAGAAGTGGACGTCTATCTGTCTTCCACATCCGATATGCGTTGTTCAGCATGAGTGAGCCTGGTGGAAAATTGGCGCACTTCACTAGTGAGGGTATCAACCCCTGCCTGGAGGGATTCCATTTTAGGTAAGAAAAATGATTTAAGCTCTTGAAGCAGGGCAGCTGAATCTGTTGTGATCCCCTGAGAGGACCTAGGGGAGGGTGGGGGTTCCATGGGTTGATCTGTTGTCGGTCTTTTCTTTTCTGAGTGCTTGCCCCTAGAGGCCATTTTCCCTGTCGACGAGTGAGGAACAAGTGTAAAATATTGGTCAAGCTTCATACAAAATCTTCACTAGTCGTTTGCAGTGTTATTGGTGGTTATTCGTTGCAACAGTGAGTGTCCCCCAGACTTTAGAATAGGATAAAAATTCGGAAATAACAGGCACAAGCTTTAATGGCTGAAGGTATAAAAAACTTTTTATTTTGTCGCACTTCACCTTTCCTCCCCTCTTTGATGATGCTCCAGCAAATCAGTGTCTAGTCTGAGCAGAGTATAAGTGACTGTACTGGATGTTACAGCTATTTGTGTTGCCTGGATGACAGTGTCAATGAGCGCAAGAGCAGTGCCAAGTAATTAAAGGTGTAAGACTTCTAGTGTGTAGCACCTCTTGTTTTCCTTTTTTTTTGCTGCTTTTTGCTCCCTGTCTTTCCCTCTGAGAATTTGCAGTTAATAAATCAGTGTCCTAACTGAATAGTAAAGGTTAGCCAGATGCTATAACTCCTAGTGTCCCTTAGGTGGCAGTACAGGACAAGGTTTCAGCAGTTGCAAGAACAGCACCAAACAGTTAAAGGCACCAAGTTTCCACCATGCAGTGTTTTACACTATTCCCCTTCTCTCTGAAGATATTTTAATACAGTAGATGAATGTCCAACTTAAACAGGGAGGGTTTTTACACTTTGTGTATAGGTGGCTTTGCTGAATCTTCGCTCCCTAGTGCTAGTAACATGCAAGGGCTTAATTGAGAGTAATAACAGTAAGTCTCTGTGTGTATTTGACCGGAGTCAGTTAATAAACATCAATTGCCCAGGTTTTATAGTGTGGGTCACTCTGCTTTGTATTATGAAGAGGGAGGGGGGGGTAGGGGGGGAGAAAGGCCACGTGAAAGTTAAGTGAAGAGGGTCTTCTGTGTAGTGGCTGTCTGATGTTGCAATGCGTTAGTAAGCCTTATAAGACAGCTTTCACTCTTTTGTCAGGTATTAGCTGAAGAAAAAACAGTTCAAAACAGACCCTTTGCAGATTTTAAAAGGTGCTTAGAAGGATACTTCATCTAGGACAAAGCGCTGTGCTGCTGCGCTCTTTCCGTGTCCAAGGAGTTATGTTATCCTGCCTTGGCCCCCTTCACCCCCATGTCACCACCGCTCCCTTATTGAAAAATAAAGTATTAGGCACCGGTCCAGAACCTTAGCCTTCTCACCACCTCCGGTCTCCTGTTGCGTGCAGCGGTGTCCTCGCAATGAGGTTAGCTCTCCTGCTGTGTGTACTGGGGAGAGGAGGCCGCGGTCCAAGATGGCGCTCACCCCTTGCGCTCCACTGCGCAGTGCGCACTTTTCCTTTCTGGGGGCAAGGGCGATGTAGTAGCCCTTCACACTTCTTTATCCGTTGGGGTTGAGGTGTACAGTTACCTCCAACAAGGTCAATACGTGTGGGGAACGTGCTGGCAGCAAATATCGGCTTTTTTAAGAACTTAGTGTGCAGAGCTCTCTGTATTTGCTGCCAGTCCATTGCTCCGCCCACCGGAAGTCCAACGGGGGTCTCTTTTATGGGTTCTCTGTTATCGGTTCTCTGTTATCGGTCGTAGAGATTCATCTCCTACCTCCCTTTTCAGATCGACGATATACTCTCAAATTTACCATTACCTATACTAAAGAACTGTTTTAGTACTGGTTTGGCTATCTGCTATATGTAGATGGGTGTCATTTTGGTAAGTATGTTTTTATTACTTAAGACATTCTCAGCTATGGTTTGGCACTTTATGCAAATTATATAAAGTTCTAAATATATATATTGTACTTATATTTGCCATGAGTCAGGTTCATGTATTTCCTTCTGCAGACTGTCAGTTTCATATTTGGGAATATAAACACTTTAAGAAATTTGTTTCTTACCTGGGGTTTAGTCTTTTTCAATTTTGACTACTTTTGGATTTTGCGGGTATTAGGCCCGCGGGTGCGTCAAATGTTAGACTTTATTGCGTCATTTTTGCCGCAAACTTTTTTGGCGCGGGAAATTACGTTTTTTGACGCAACTTCGTCATTTCCGGCGTCATACGTGACGTCGAGACCTTTCACACGGCAGCGTCATTAGTGACGCAAGTGTGTCATTTCCGGTCATTTTTGGCGCCAAAAAAGTTTACGTTACGTAAATTTTTTTCCTTATTTCAATACCCCATTCATGTTTGCCTCCTGCTCTCTTCTCTATCAAGAGGCCTATGCTTTTGCATTTTTTCCCATTCCTGAAACTGTCATTTAAGAAAATAGATAATTTTGCTTTATATGTTGTTTTTTCTTTTACATTGAGCAAGATGTCCCAATCCGATCCTGTCTCTGAAGTTTCTGCTGGAACATTGCTGCCTGACATCGGTTCTACCAAAGCTAAGTGCATTTGTTGCAAAATTGTAGAAATTATTCCACCGAATGTCATTTGTAATAGTTGTCATGATAAACTTTTACATGCAGATAATGTTTCTATCAGTAATAGTGCATTGCCAGTTACAGTTCCTTCAACTTCTAATGTGCATGATATACCTGTAAATTTTAAAGAATTTGTTTCTGAATCTATTATGAAGGCTTTGTCTGCATTTCCACCTTCTAATAAACGTAAAAGGTCTTTTAAAACTTCTCATTTAGCTGATGAAATTTCAAATGACCAACAACATAATAATTCATCCTCTTCTGCTGAGGATCTATCTGAAACAGAAGATCCTTCCTCAGATATTGACACTGACAAATCTACTTATTTATTTAAAATAGAGTATATGCGTTCTTTATTAAAAGAAGTGTTAATTACTTTGGATATTGAGGTAACCAGTCCTATTGACGTTCAGTCTAATAAACGTTTAAATGCTGTTTTTAAACCTCCTGTGGTTTCCCCAGGTGTTTTTCCCATTCCTGAGGCTATTTCTGATATGATTTCTAGGGAATGGAATAAGCCAAGTACTTCCTTTGTTCCTTCTTCAAGGTTTAAAAGATTGTATCCTTTACCAGCAAAATCTATAGAGTTTTGGGAAAAGATCCCCAAAGTTGATGGAGCTATTTCTACTCTTGCTAAACGTACCACTATTCCTATGGAAGATAACACTTCCTTTAAGGATCCTTTAGATAGGAAGCTTGAATCTTATCTAAGGAAGGCCTATTTATATTCAGGTCATCTTCTCAGACCTGCTATTTCTTTGGGTGATGTTGCGGCTGCATCAACTTTCTGGTTGGAAAACTTAGCGCAACATGAATTGGATTCTGACGTGTCTAGCATTGTTCGCTTACTGCAACATGCTAATCATTTTATTTTTGATGCCATTTTTGATATTATCAAAATTGATGTTAGATCCATGTCTTTAGCTGTATTAGCTAGAAGAGCTTTGTGGCTTAAATCTTGGAATTCTGATATGGCATCTAAATCTAGATTACTATCTCTTTCTTTCCAAGGTAATAATTTATTTGGTTCTTAGTTGGATTCTATTATTTCAACTATCACTGGAGGAAAAGGAGTTTTTTTGCCTAAGGGCAAATCCAAGGCTTCTAACCGTTTTCGTTCCTTTCGTCAGAATAAGGAACAAAAACTCAATCCTCCTCCCAAGGAATCTGCTTCCAGTTGGAAGCCTTCCTCAAATTGGAATAAATCCAAGCCATTTAGGAAACCAAAGTCTGCCCCTAAGTCCGCATGAAGGTGCGGCCCTCATTCCAGCTCAGCTGGTAGGGGGCAGATTAAGGTTTTTCAAGGATTTTTGGATAAAATCTGTCCAAAATCATTGGATTCAGAGCATTGTCTCTCAAGGGTATCGAATAGGATTCAAAGTAAGACCGCCTGTGAGAAGATTTTTTCTCTCACACATTCCTGTAAATCCAGTAAAAGCTCAGGCTTTTCTGAAGTGTGTTTCAGACCTGGAGTCTTCAGGGGTAATCATGCCAGTTCCTCTTCAGGAACAAGGTTTAGGGTTTTATTCAAACCTATTCATTGTACCAAAGAAAGAAAATTTGTTCAGACCAGTTCTGGATCTGAAAAATTTGAATCGTTATGTAAGAGTACCAACTTTCAAGATGGTGACTATAAGGACTATTCTGCCTTTTGTTCAGCAAGGACATTATATGTCCACAATAGACTTGCAGGATGCATACCTTCATATTCCGATTCATCCAGAACACTATCAGTTTTTGAGATTCTCTTTTCTAGACAAGCATTACCAATTTGTTGCTCTTCCATTTGGCCTAGCAACAGCTCCAAGAATCTTTTCAAAGGTTCTGGGTGCCCTACTATCTGTAATCAGAGAACAGGGTATTGCGGTGTTTCCTTATTTGGACGATATCTTGGTACTAGCTCAGTCTTTACATACTGCAGAATCTCACACGAATCAACTAGTGTTGTTTCTTCGGAAACATGGTTGGAGGATCAATTTACCAAAAAGTTTCTTGATTCCTCAGACAAGGGTCACCTTTTTAGGTTTCCAGATAGATTCAGTGTCCATGACTCTGTCTCTAACAGACAAGAGACGTTTAAAATTGGTTGCAGCCTGCCGGCGCCTTCAGTCTCAGTCATTCCCTTCAGTGGCTATGTGCATGGAAGTTTTAGGTCTCATAACTGCAGCATCGGACGCAATCCCCTTTGCTCGTTTTCACATGAGACCTCTACAGCTTTGTATGCTGAATCAATGGTGCAGGGATTATACAAAGATATCACAATTAATATCCTTGAATCCCAATGTACGATACTCTCTGACATGGTGGATAGATCACCATCGTTTGGTTCAAGGGGCTTCTTTTGTTCGCCCAACCTGGACTGTGATCACAACAGATACAAGTCTTTCAGGTTGGGGAGCCGTTTGGGGGTCTCTGACAGCACAAGGGGTTTGGAAATCTCAAGAGGCGAGATTACCAATAAATATTTTAGAACTCCGTGCAATTCTCAGGGCTCTTCAGTTCTGGCCTCTACTAAACAGAGAACCGTTCATTTGTTTTCAGACAGACAATATCAGGAATCCAGCTCCTGTCTAATCTCTGCGGTGCATATCCCAGGTGTAGACAATTGGGAGGCGGATTATCTCAGCCGCCAGACTTTACATCCAGGGGAGTGGTCTCTCCATCCAGATGTGTTTTCTCAGATTGTTCAGATGTGGGGGCTTCCAGAGATAGATCTCATGGCCTCTCATCTAAACAAGAAACTTCCCAGATACCTGTCCAGGTCCAGGGATGTTCAGGCGGAAGCAGTGGATGCGCTGTCACTTCCTTGGTGTTATCAACCTGCTTACATCTTCCCGCCTCTAGTTCTTCTTCCAAGAGTGATTTCCAAAATCATCATGGAACAGTCTTTTGTGTTGCTGGTGGCTCCAGCATGGCCACACAGGTTTTGGTATGCGGATCTGGTTCGGATGTCCAGTTGCCCGCCTTGGCCACTTCCGTTACGGCCGGACCTACTATCTCAAGGTCCGTTTTTCCATCAGGATCTCAAATCATTAAATTTGAAGGTATGGAAATTGAACGCTTAGTTCTAAGTCATAGAGGTTTCTCTGATTCAGTGATTAATACTATGTTACAAGCTCGTAAATCTGTCTCTAGGAAGATTTATTATAGAGTTTGGAAGGCTTACATTTCATGGTGTTCTTCTCATAAATTCTCCTGGCATTCTTTTAGAATTCCTAGAATTTTGCAGTTTCTTCAGGATGGTCTGGATAAGGGTTTGTCTGCAAGTTCCTTGAAAGGACAAATCTCCACTCTTTCTGTTTTATTTCACAGAAAAATTGCTATACTTCCTGATATACACTGTTTTGTACAGGCTTTAGTTCGTATTAAGCCTGTAATTAAGTCAATTTCTCCTCCTTGGAGTCTTAATTTGGTTCTGAGGGCTTTACAGGCTCCTCCTTTTGAACCTATGCATTCTTTGGACATTAAACTACTTTCCTGGAAAGTGTTGTTCCTTTTGGCTATCTCTTCTGCTAGAAGAGTTTCTGAGCTATCTGCTCTTTCTTGTGAGTCTCCTTTTCTGATTTTTCATCAGGATAAGGCAGTTTTGAGGACTTCTTTTCAATTTTTACCTAAGGTTGTGAATTCTAACAACATTAGTAGAGAAATTGTTGTCCCTTCTTTATGTCCTAATCCTAAGAATTCTTTGGAGAGATCCTTACATTCTTTGGATGTGGTAAGAGCTTTGAAATATTATGTGGAAGCTACTAAAAATTTCAGGAAGACTTCTAGTCTATTGGTTTTATTTTCTGGTCCTAGGAAAGGTCAGAAAGCTTCTGCTTTTTCCTTGGCTTCTTGGTTGAAACTTTTGATTCATCAAGCTTATTTGGAGTCGGGTCAAACCCCGCCTCAGAGAATTACAGCTCATTCTACTAAATCAGTCTCTACTTCATGGGCTTTTAAGAATGAAGCTTCAGTCGATCAGATTTGCAAAGCAGCCACTTGGTCCTCTTTGCATACATTTACTAAATTCTACCATTTTGATGTATTTGCTTCTTTGGAAGCAGTTTTTGGTAGAAAAGTTCTTCAGGCAGCTGTTTCAGTTTGATTCTTCTGCTTTTTGATTTAAGTTTTTTTCTTTCAAAAGTGAAAATAAATTTATTTTTGGGTTGTGGATTATTTTCTCAGCGGAATATGGCTGTTTTTGTTTTAGTCCCTCCTTCTCTAGTGACTCTTGAGTGGAAGACTCCACATCTTGGGTATTGATATCCCATATGTCACTAGCTCATGGACTCTTGCCAATTACATGAAAGAAAACATAATTTATGTAAGAACTTACCTGATAAATTCATTTCTTTCATATTGGCAAGAGTCCATGAGGCCCACCCTTTTTATGGTGGTTATGATTTTTTGTATAAAGCACAATTATTTCCAAATTTCCTTTGTTGATGCTTTCTACTCCTTTCTTTATCACCCCACTGCTTGGCTATTCTTTAAACTGAATTGTGGGTGTGGTGAGGGGTGTATTTATAGGCATTTTGAGGTTTGGGAAACTTTGCCCCTCCTGGTAGGATTGTATATCCCATATGTCACTAGCTCATGGACTCTTGCCAATATGATAGAAATGAATTTATCAGGTAAGTTCTTACATAAATTATGTTTTGCTGAAGAGTTCTTTAGTTCCTCAAAGGTTTCTTTTACGTGGTTTCAGATAGATTTGGTTTCCATGAGGCTTTTTGTAACAGATTTAAGAAGGTTGAAATTGGTTTCAGTCCGTCAAAATCTTCAGTCTCTCAATTTTCCAACTGTTACTCTTTGTATGGAGATTCTAGGTCTTATGATTGCAGTATTGGATGCTATTCAGTTTGCTCGTCTTCATATGAGACCACTTCAGCTTTATATGCTACTTCTGTGGTGCAAGTATCATACTCAGAGGATTTTTCTAGATTACAAAACAAGACAGTGTCTGGGTGGCTGAATCACCATTTTATTTTGCAGGGGGCTTTTTTTTGCTTGTCTTACTTGGTCTTTGATTCAGAAATATGCAAGTCTTTCAGGATGGGGAGCTGTTTGGGAGTCTTTGACAGCTTGGGGAGTTTGGGCTTCATGGGAGGCAAGGTTTACTATAAACATTCTAGAACATTGTGCAATTTGCAGAACTCTACAAGCATGGACCTTATTGAAGGGAGAATCTTTTCTCCTGTTTCAGTCAAACAATGTCACTGCAGTGGCTTATATCAACCATCAAGGGGGGACGCGGAGTACCCTAGCCATAAGGGAAGTTTTTCAAAATCTTTCCTGAGCAGAGGCCAATTGTTTAATGTCTGCAGTTCACATCCCAGGAGAGTTCATTTGGGAAGCAGATTTTCTTAGTAGTCAGCTCCTTCATCTATGGTCTCTTCCTCCAGAAGTGTTTAATCAAATTGTGGATTTCTTTCCTAAGATATGGTGAGTCCACGGTTTGAGTAATTACTGTTGGGAATATCACTCCTGGTCAGCAAGAGGAGGCAAAGAGCACCACAGTTAAACTGCTAAGTATTACTCCCTTTCCCACAACCTCCAGTCATTCTCTTTGCATTTGGTGCATGGAGGAGGTGAAGTTTAGGTATCTTAAAAAAAAGTTTTTATTTAATATACAAGCAAGTTTTGGGGTATAGTCGTATTCCACGTCATTCCTTGCAGTCGGGTAGTGGTGGCTTTAAAGCAGTTAGGAACTTGTAAAGAGGTACTTACTGCATTTTCCTAACAATTGCTGCCCTAGTTTAGAAAGCCAGAGTTGGCTACTCTCTTCTTTCTTTTTCAAAGGTCTCTCATACCTTGTAACTGTCTACATGCTGGACAGTGGAGCAGGTAAGTGCTTTTTCTTTCAGTTTGGGAGATCATGCACTTAACAAATTAAGACACTGCTTTTTTATTGGGACATAGATAATCCTGTTGTATGGGTTACACTGGGGCATGGAGCAGGCACTGTAGCATGTGTGAGACTAACATTTAAACTCTTTTTTTTTAAATAAAGGGTAAAATGTTTTTATTAGGCTTTATTTTTTGACACATATTTACTTGATAAAAAAAACAAGTTTAAACTGAAAGTAAGGCTAAATTTTCTATTTCAGCGGCTTATTCATTTCCCCTTTGCTTTTAAAAAATTAAATAAAACGATGCAACATTTTAAACTGTCAGGTGATTTCTGGTACTCAGTGTACCAGGAAG
The DNA here is from genome assembly GCF_027579735.1 of Bombina bombina. NCBI lineage: Eukaryota > Metazoa > Chordata > Amphibia > Anura > Bombinatoridae > Bombina > Bombina bombina. Next base: position 85,900 of record NW_026511721.1, read on the forward strand.
TGGTGTCTCTGTGTCGCAGCAGTAATTTGAGCTTGGCAGTTGCGGTCACATGACCGGCTTTACTTCATAAGTTTCTGAGGAAAAAATAGTTTTTCCCCATTTCTGGGTAATCTGGTCTTAATTGGTAGTAGTAAGGCACCTCAGTAATTGAGGTGTGGGGTTGCCTGAGGGGTATTTAAGAAGTTTATTTGATGTATTTTCTTAACTTTTATCACATAATTTTACCTGGGGATCGATGCTAATTTGAGATAAAATTTAAAGTATATTTTTTCCTTGGCTTATTTTAATTGAATATTAAAATCTTTGAAATTTATCTGTACAAGTTTATTTACTGTTTCACAACATGTCTGATATGGAGCAAGAGCCTGCTCTCATGAATTCATGCTTATTCATTATGTTTAGATGCACAAATTGCAGCCCCTATGCAATTTTGTTCTTCATGTGTCAAGAAAACCTTGCAAAATAAAGGTAACATTTTTGAGCCTAATGTCTCTCAGGATGATGCTGTTAAAATAATACCTCAGCTTTCTCCTGCTGCATCCCAAGCCTCAATGGTGTCACATGCAGTGCTCTGCGGTTCCTCTATAACTCCTAGTGGAGTTTATTTAAAAGCAGAAATTGCTGCCCAGGTATCTTCAGCGGTATTTGCGGCATTAGCTGCTATTCCCAGATTACAGGGAAAACGCAAGAGGAAATTCAGAAAGTAAGATGCCTGTCCTCAGTTCTGCTTCCCAAGTTGTCCTTTCTCATAAGTCTGATGAGGAAGATACATTGGGACTTTCTAAGGGTGAAATCTCAGATTTGTAAAGTATAATTCCTTCTTCTGAGACTAAGGTGGTATCCTTCAGATTTAAACTTGAACACATTTGTGTATTGTTAAAGGAGGTTTTAGCTACTTTAGATGACTCTGATACCCCTGTTGTTGTCACTCCTAAGAAATCTAGTAAACTTAATAGTTTCTTTGATGAACCTTCCACTTCTGAGGTTTTTCCTGTGTCGGACCATGCTAGGGAGATTATCTCACAGGAATGGGAGAAACCAGGGGTGTCTTTTTCCCCATCTCCCATTTTTAAGAAAATGTTACCTGTCGAGGACTCCATTAAAGACCCTTGGTATACTGTATCCAATGTTGAAGGGGCCATTTTCACTCTGGCTAAGAGAACCACTATTCCTATTGAGGATAGCTGCTCTTTTAAGGATCTGATGGACAAGAAGCTGGAGGATTATTTAAAAAGATTTATGTTCATCAAGGTCTCCATTGGCAACCTACAGTGTGTGTTGCCACTGTGACTAGTGCGGCATCTTATTGGTTTGACGCCTTGTCTGATTCTTTTCAAGTAGAGACTTCCTTGGATGAAATTCAAGATAGGAATAAAGCTCTTAAGTTGGCCAATTCCTTTATTGCAGATGCCATTTTACAGGTTGGTAGACTAGGAGCTAAAACTTCTAGTTTCACTGTCCTAGCCCACAGGACGTTATGGTTGAAATCCTGGTCTGCGGACATTTCTTATAAAGTCAAGCTTCTGGCGATTCCTTACAAGGGCAAAACCTTGTTTGGACACGGTTTGGCAGAAATTATCTGATATTACGGGTGGAAAAAGGTCTATTCTACCTCAAGATAAGAAGAATAGGCCTAAAGGACGTCAGAATAATTTTAGTTTCTTTCGTAACTTCAGATTAAAGCCTTCCCCTTCTTCTTCCAAGCAGGAACAATCCAAGTCTTCTTGGAAACCCAATCAGACTTGGAACAAGGGGAAACAATCAAAGAAACCCGCAGTTTATTCCAAATCAGCATGAAGGGTTTGAGATCAGATCAGGTGGGGGCAGACTTTCTCAGTTCTCTCAAGCCTAGATACGAGATGTCCCAGATCCCTGGACTGTGGACATAGTATCCCAGGGTTACAAATTGGAATTCAAGACTTTTCCTCCCAGAGGCAGATTCCATCTCTCAAGATTATCTGCAGACCAGCTTAAAGAGAGAGGTGTTCTTGAAATGTATACAACATCTTTCCTCCCTGGGAGTGAAAGTTCCAGTTCCAGTGCAGAAACAGGGTCTCGGGTTCACTCCAACCTATTTATGGTTCCCAAAAAAGAGGGAACTTTCCATCCCATTCTAGACTTGAAGTGTCTAAACAAGTTTCTCAAAGTTCCATCCTTCAAAATGGAGACTATACGCTCCATTCTTCCTTTAGTACAAGATGGTCAGTTCATGACAACCACAGACCTAAAGGATGCGTATCTTCATGTTCCTACTCACAGGGACCATTGCAGATTCCTGAGATTTGCCTTTCTGGACAGACATTTCCAGTTTGTGGCCCTTCCATTTGGTCTAGCCACAGATCCCAGAATTTTTTCAAAGGTTCCTGGGTCTCTTTTGACAGTGATCCGTTCTCGTGGCATTGCTGTGGTACCCTACCTGGACGACATATTGGTTCAGGCACTGTCTTTTCAACAAGCAAAATCTCACACGGGGATATTGTTGTCTTGTCTTCGTTCCCATGGATGGAATGTGAATCTGGAAAAAGCTCCCTTTCCCCTGCTACAAGTGTAGTGTTCTTAGGGACCATAATAGATTCTCTATTGATGAAGATTTTTCTTAAAAGGTTTCCTCTTGCCTCTCTTCAGGCTACTGCTTATCCTTCAGTGGGTCAATGTATAGAGGTAATCGGTCTGATGGTGGCTTCCATGGACATCATTCCTTTTGCTCTATTCTATTTCAGAACTCTCCAGTTGGGCATGCTTAGACAATGGAATGACAACCATGCGGATCTATCTCAGAGAATATAGATAGATCAGTCATCAAGGGACTCTCTCCCATGGTTGATTTATCAGGAACATCTGTCTCAGGGCACATGCTTTTGGAGACCTTCCTGGGTGATTGTGACCATGGACGCCAGCCTGCTGGGCTGGGGAGCAGTCTGTAACTCGTTAAAACCTCAGGGCCTTTGGACTATGGAGGAGTCTGCTCTTCCCATTAACATCTTGGAGTTGAGGGCGATTTACAATGCTCTATTGGCTTGGCCTCAGTTGTCCTCAGCCCAGTTTATCAGGTTCCAGTCAGACAACATAACCTCTGTGGCTTACATAACTCACCAGGGAGGAACTCTGAGTTCCTTAGCCATGAAGAAGGTTAATCGGATTCTTCAGTAGGTAGAGACCCACAATTGCTGTCTATCTGCCATCCACATTCCAGGAGTAAACAACTGGAAAGCAGATTTTCTGAGCAGACAGACTTTTCATCCCAGGGAGTGGGAACTCCATCCTGAGGTGTTTTCCAGCTTAGTCCTCAAATGGGGGGCGCCGGAGTTAGATCTCATGGCGTCCTGTCAGAACGCCAAGCTTCCAAGCTAGGTTCAAGGTCAAGAGATCCGTAAGCCATTCTGATAGATGCTCTGGTGGTTCCTTGGGTTTTCAGATTGGCATACCTGTTTCCTCTGTTTGCTCTCCTTTCACGAGTCATTGGAGAGAGTGTGATTCTAATAGCCCCTGCGTGGCCTCGCAGGATCTGGTTTGCAGACCTAGTGGAGATGTCATCTCTCCCACTTTGGAGACTACCTCTGAGGAAGGACCTCCTGATTCAGGGTCCCCGTCCTTCATCTAAATCTCGTTTCTCTGAAGCTGACTGCTTGGAGATTGAACGCTTAATTCTGTCTAAGCATGGTTTTTCTGAGTCGGTCATTGAGACCATGATTCAGGCTCACAAGCCTGTTAATAGAAAGATTTACCATAAGATATGGTGTAAATATCTTTATTGGTGTGAATCCAAGGGCTACTCTTGGAGTAGAATTAGAATTCCTAGAATTGTATCTTTTCTTCAGGAAGGCCTTGAAAAGGGATTGTCAATCAGTACCCTGGAGGGTCAGATTTTTGCTTTATCAATTTTACTACATAAACATTTGGCGGATGTGCCAGATGTGCAATCTTTTTGTCAGGCCTTGGTCAAAATCAGGCCTGTTGTTCCTCCTTGGAGCCTTAACCTTGTTCTTAAAGTTTTACAACTGGCTATGTTTGAGCAGTTGCATTTCATAGACATTAAGTTGTTATCTTGTAAGGTTTTGTTTCTTGTTGCTATCTCTTCTGCTCGAAGAGTCTCAGAACTTTCAGCTCTGCAGTGTGATTCCCCTTATCTTATTTTTCATGCCGTTAAGGCGGTTCTTCGTACTAAGTTAGGTTTCCTTCCTAAGGTTGTTTCTAATAGAAATATCAATCAGGAAATTGTTGTTCCCTCTCTGTGTCCTAATCCTTCTTTTTCCAAAGAACGTTTGTTACACAATTTGGATGTTGTTTGTGCTCCTAAATTCTACTTACAGGCGACTAAGGATTTTTGCCAGTCCTCTGCCTGTTTCTCTGGAAAACGTAAAGGTCAGAAAGCTACTGCTACTACTCTTTATTTTTGGTTACGAAGTATAATTCGTTTGGCTTATGAGACTGCTGGACAGCAGCCTCCTTAGAGAATTATGACTCATTCCACAAGAGCTGTTTCCTCTTCTTGGGCTTTCAAAAATGAAGCTTCTGTGGAACAAATTTGCAAGGCTGCAACTTGGTCTTCTCTACATACTTTTTCCAAATTTTCCAAATTTGATATTTTTGCCTTGGCTGAGATTTCTTTTGGGAGAAAGGTTCTTCAAGCGGTGGTGCCTTCTGTTTAGGACTGCCTGTCTTGTCCCTCCCTATTTATCCGTGTCCTTTAGCTTGGGTATTAGTTCCTTACAGTAATTACTCAAGCCATGAACTCACCATATCTTAGGGAAGAAAAACAAAATTTATGCTTACCTGATAAATTTATTTATTTCCGGATATGGTGAGTCCATGGCCCCACCCTTTATTTTTTATTTTTTGTATTTTAAGACAGTTGTTCTTTTGACTATAGCCTCAGGCACCTCTACACCTTGTGTTACTCCTTTTTCTCCATTTCCCTTCAGTCGAATGACTGGAGGTTGTGGATAAGGAAGTGATACTTAGCAGTTTAACTGTGGTGCACTTTGCCTCCTCCTGCTGACCAGGAGTGATATTCCTAACAGTAATTACTTAAGCTGTGGACTCACCATTTCCAGAAATAAATAAATGTATCAGGTAAGAATACATTTTTGTTTCTTGGTCGTTACCATGATTCAGTATTTTTTATTTTATTTTTTGAGTATATCATCTTTATTAATTTTTTTTGAAAGAACATCAGAAATAAAAAGATATCAAGCATAATACAAAAGTATAGTTATTAAAATAACTAAAATAAAAGCATATACTGAGTAAGTAGTGAAGTCCTTAAATGTTTTATAGTCCTCATAAAGAAAAAAGCATTGTACTATGGCAATCAATGATTGGCAGTTGAAGTCAATACATATAGGTGATTACCTAGATGTATTAGTGATTGACCAAAAGAATATAGTGGGTAGGAAAGAAAAGAAGGATAATAAGAAATAAAATGGATTCAATAGTCGTAAACCAGAACCATGTATCTGGATTTATAAATAACTATGATTTATACTCTTCCCAATATATATGTATTACCAGTAATAAATGTTATGGCGGCTTGGGAAGCAACGGCACTCCGACTCAGGAGACCAGAAGTATATGTTTAGCAGAGTAGGTCTCCATATTACTCGACATAACATACCAGGAACCACTCCATTTATAAAATAACATTTAGAGGTATATCTAGGATTTAAAATTTAGCCAGTGGGTCCTGACAAACTCCATATCTATGAAAAATTTACTTTTTTCCCCTTATAATTGTAGTGGGCCCTTTCTAAGCTTAGGGTATAAGAATCCAGGTTCACCCCTTCTGGAAATGAGAGTGCATCTGTTTCTTTCATACAGGTGGGGAGAGTCCATGATCCAGTACTTATGGGAAATACCTTTCCTACCACTTGGAGGAGACAAAGATTTCCAAACCCCTAGAGCTCTATATAATCCCTCACACATACCTCAGTTTTTTCTTTGCCTCCACTGGAGGTGGTTGAAGAATTAAGATGTGCATGGGTTTCTTCAGAGAAAGGGGTTTTCAGTGTATTTTGAGGCTGAGTTTCCCCTCAGTGTGCTGTGCTTGTCAGAGTAATGCATTTTTGGTATTGTTTGATTCTGTTATTCACCTCATGGGAATTTCTTCATAAACTTTCTATAATCGGTCACAGGACTTTACTGTTGCCTCCCTTTTATGGTTCTACAATTTACTCCTATTCCATAACCTCTACTGATTATGTTTTAGTGCTGGTTTGACTGTCTGCTACTTAGATGGTGGATGAGTGTCTACTGGTATTATTTTTTATTGTTATACAAGACACTCTATGAGTGTGTTATGGGCACTATGTGTTATAGTATATATATATATATATATATATATATAGTGACGGACACTGGCTACCCCGACTGGGTAGCTCTGCCAAGAGGGTCCTTCCTCTACCTGGAACTTGCAGCTTCCTTCCTCTACCTGGAACTTGCAGCTATAGAGTGGAGAGAAGTGATTATAGCCAGAGCCCACCCAAAATAACCAGACAGAACCAGTATTCAGGTGGAACAGAACATACTTCATTGTGAAAAAACCCACACTTATATACACCCAGCACATCTTGATAAGGGTCTTATCAGAAACCCAGATCTCCCACCATTCCTGAACCTCCAGAGAGGCTGGCACCCCCACCTAGTGTCCATAGTCTTATAGAGTCCCAGGGATATAGAGGTGGTGGTTTCGGGGTGATCCCAGGGATCGGCGGCACTTACAGGGTTACGTTGGAAAGCCCTTGGCCTTCAGATGCTATAGTCCAAAAAGCTACATGATCCATTGCTGGGGTCCGCAGCGGCAGCTGATCAAGTACACCTCTTGCCCTCCCTATGGGGTACCAATCCCCAAAAGAGCGGAGCTCTGGGGCAAAGGCCCTCTGGACAACCTGGGGTAAAGGTCAGCGGGTATTCAGGGACGCGCGGCTGGCTGATAGTGCCAGGAGCCCGGCCGACCGGAAAGGTGTTAGGCGGTCAGAGATCAGCTCTTCCGTGAGGATGTACAGATCACAAAACAAGCAAAACCAAGAGTCTGGGAAATTGTGAATGCCGTCAAAATGTCAAATCTGTTATGAAAAGGAGTTAGCTGGGTAGTAGGGGGGTGGGGGTAGCCTTGGCAGCTTGGTATCTGTGACAGTGCTCCCCCCTGAAAAGTCCAGCAGACCCGGCTACATCCACCAGGTTGGCCTGGTGCTGTCCGGGGAGCTACCCCAACTCAGTTTGCCGGGAAAGTCCATCAGCATTCCCATTGTTCTTTCCCGGCTGGTATTGGATAGTGAAATTGAAAGGCTGTAAGGCTAAACTCCACCACAACAGGCATCCATTATCCCCAGAGACCCTGTTGAGCCACACCAGGGGGTTGTGGTCTGTGAGAAAGGTGAAGGCTCGTCTGTAGTGGTATGGTTGTAGTTTTTTAAGGACCCACACCAGGGCCAGGCACTCCTCCACCGCTGCATAGCCTACTTCCCTGGGCAATAGTTTTCTGCTGATGTAGGCTATGGGGTGTTCGTGGCCCTCTCCATACACCTTGCTTAGTACCGCTCCCAACCTGAACATGAAGGCATCTGTATGGACACAAAAACTTTTGGACTGGTTAGGAGCGGCCAGGATAGGGGCAGAAGTTAGGGCGGTCTTAAAGCTTTGAAAGGCTGTTTCACACTCCAGGATCACAGGACTTGTTTGGGTAACTGCTTGCAGGTCAGGTCGGTCAGGGGTTTTTGCCAGGGCGCTGTAGTTAGGGACAAATGTGCGGTAGTACCCGCCATCCCTAGAAAAGCTTGGACTTGGTTCTTGGTCTTGGGGGTGGGCCAGTTGGCGACTGCCTCAATCTTGGCTGGCTCCGGCCGCTGCATCCCACAGCCTACTTGGTGCCCAAGATACTGGACCTCCGAGCGCCCTATCATACATTTGTCTGGCTTAAAGGTCAGACCTGCAGCCCTAATGTGGTCTAGAATGGTACCCAGATGGACCAGGTGGTCCTCCCAGGTATCGCTATAGATCGCTATATCATCCAGGTATGCACAGGCAAAATCCTTGAGCCCATCAAGGAGGCGGTCTACCATCCTCTGGAAGGTTGCCGGAGCATTCTTCATGGTTGGCTTTGGAACAGATTCCGGCTCCAGAGGAATTTTCCAATACCCCTTGCAGAGGTCTAGGGTGGTCAGGAAGTTTCCCCGGGAAATGCAGTCTAGGAGGTCATCCACCAGGGCATTGAACCTACAATAGTCTACACAGAATCGGGTGGTTTCATCCCGCTTGGGGACCAGGACCACCGGGGAAGCCCAGGGACTGTTGGACGGCTCAATCAGACCTAAGTCCAGCATTTCCCTGAGCTGCTGTGCATACAGTCTCTGACTGATTTGGGCACCCGGCACACTGGCTGCCGGAGGGGTGCCTGCCCTGGGGTCTCGACTCGGTGCACCACTACCGTTGTTTACCCAGCGTCAATGGAGAACATATCTTGTTGGCCCTCTAAGACCTGCATGACCTGCTCAGTCTCTAGCCTCTCGTCCAGCTTTATGTCCCTTACCCCTGTGGGTGTCCTACTCCGCCCGGGTAGCTCCTGCATGGGGAGACCCTCTGAGTTCACCATGGCCGGAGCTCATATGGTGGCTATCTCTTCCTGCCTCTTCTGGTAGGCCTTCAGCATGTTCACATGAAAGGTCCAATTGACCTGTTCATCTGAGCATTTGGTAGGTCGTATCGCAGAGTTGTTCTACCACTCAGTAGGGTCCCTGCCAGGAAGCCTGTAGCTTGTTTGTTTTTACAGACTTCAGGGCCAGGACCTTTTGTCATATATCTAAAGTGTAATTGTATAAAACAGTGAAGTGGAGCGCTGGACTCAACCCACGTCGCCAACCTCTTATACTACCTCCTTCCTAGGTAGTTCTGAATTCAAAAGGATTTTGATACGTGGAGTGTAGGTGGCGCTAGAAGTACACTAGGTATACTAAGCAATGGGTTAATAAACTGATTTTCTAAGTCTGTGTTATGCTAATGCCCTCAGATGCACTGGGTGGTGATAATAGGAAAAAATAGTCTAAAACTATTACGTGGATTTTATATCAAATTTATTCAATATTTTGAACTTAAAAATCAACAAAATCAGTCATGCATGTGGCCCACACTAATCAATCACAACACCTTTCAAATCACAATAATAAAATCAAACTTGTCAATATGATGAAAAATATAGCAGCATTAAATCATTTAGCAAATGTGTTTAAATTAAGCAATAATAAGGCAATAAAAATGTTGAGGCAATCTGACTTATGTTATATTTGCCTTTAAAGGTTTCTATTCATTAAAATCTTATGAGATAGTTTTATCCATAAATATGTTCCTTATAGCAGGCAGATTCAGGTAAATCTTATCTCAAGTGGGTAGGGTAAAACTCCGGTAATTCAAGTCTCTTTTGTAATATGCCCTGTTAAAAGGAAATTCTTGCTTACACTTCTTTGAAAGGATTCCCAAGTATTGAACAACAGTTAAAAGAAGGTCTTTCTTTTAAAACGGATTCCCAAGTTGGAACAACTATAACAGAAGAAAGAGTCTTATTTCAAATAAACTTCAACGGACTGCCGTGGTCCGGTTCAGATGTAACTTAGCAGGGGGACCTGATATCAGTACAGACACTCTCACCTGCTTCTCCTTGTCCGAGTATATCGGCTTCTGTGTGCATTTGCTGTTATGGTTGAGTCACGGACCTCCGGGTCCCAAAACGTAACTGTCTTCACTTGCGCAAGTCTTACCTCAGTTACCTTCGTTTCCGGACTTACAGCCTAAAGCGATTCTCTGCTCTTCAAGTACTCTGTACGCAGAGTGAGTTAGCGCTGTGTGTCCTCTTTGAAAACCTTCCAAACCTTTCTACGCATTTCACCCCTAAGGTGTGGGGCTTTTTCAAGATCCAGTGTAAGAGTCAGGTCTGCCTTATATCTCCCCTACCTGCATTTGATTTGTTGTTATTTTTTCACTTCCTCCGGTCACTCTGGAAGTAAAACTTTAAAAGGTGGGATCCTCATGTCTCTTATAAATTTCTTCCTTACAAACACACTTGTCTCAAATGGGTAATTTGTATAAAAACTCCTGTATTGCCTTGTTAAAAATATATACTAGAACCATACATATAAATTGCATCTATCAAATTAAAAAAAAAATTTATTCAGAAAGATAATAATATATATATATATATATCCCTCCTAGGGAATCGAACCTAAGATCCCCATGGCTGAGGGCTAAGACGTTACCTCTACACCATTCACTGCTCATACAACTAGATCATACTTCCAATTTGTATATGAACCATTATATTCATAACACAACCTTTTCTAAATTTCTTTGTCGCCTACCTACTGGTTCCTTTGACTTATATTTCCTTGATATTAGCTAATATAGCACAGTTTAGAGTATCCAAATAGTGGAATCCTTTATTTGGGGCTTCTAGCTTTATTAATGTCTGGGAGTAACTTATATAGTTGTTTAAAAAGTTATTTAAAAACCTCATTCTTCAGTATTCTAATTTTTTTTATATAAACTCAACCTAGATTCGCTACCAATAAATAAATAAATAAATAAAAACCTTAGATTACATTTGCTACAGATAAGCTCCAGCTAAAATCTAAATATTGCCGGATACCGATCTTTTTTATGGGGAATCGAACTTGGGGACTCTACTTGTTAAGCTGAAACTTTACCGCTATGCTATAGAGGCACACAATCATCTTGCTATAATCTTTTAAAATATAATCTTTTAAAATAGATTATAGACATATCTTCGATCCTAGACTTACAGTACAGTTTAAATCAAAGTAGTAATGTGTTATTTAATTGCAAAAAGTATTTAAAATATTTAAAAGTTTATTGTATATGGAATAATTAAAATATTGTTTGGTAAAAAAAAATTTGGGATGGTAAAAAATTATCAGAGTAAAATTCACTCAAATAAAGACGTGTGTAGTTATCATTGGGTACTTATTCATGGTAAAAATGGATTTATATCCAGTTCAGAATTTAAACCGTTCGGGTGCAAGGTATTAAAATTATAAATCATCTCCGCCTTTTTCAGGAGTAAAGTGTCCAGATTTCCCCCTCTCCAATTACCTTTTATTTTACATAGGCCCCAAAATTTAAGGTCCTTAGTGCTGTTTTTATGTACCTCTCTAAAGTGCTGATATAAGTGCGTCTCTAGGATGCCTTTTTCAATGTGCCAGAGGTGCTCACGGATTCTATCTCGTAGCATTCTTGATGTTTCTCCAATATAAATCAAACCACATGAGCACTGTAACATATATATAACACCCCTACTGCTACATCTTAGGACATCTTTAATTTTATATTGAATATTTAATCCTGGAATATTGATGTTTTTCTTCTTTGTACTATGCTTACATGATTTACATGAAATGCAAGGATAAAACCCATTTAATTCTTTGCCCCATAAGTCCTTTTCTTTACCTTTCTGAAACATTTTTCCTTTTTTAAATTCACTTGGGGCCAGCATAGATTTCAGATTTTTTGTTTTTTTAAAAACCATTCTAGGAAATGGTGGTAATTTGTCCCCTACTATAGGGTCACTTTTGACAATATGCCAGTGTTTCCTTAATATTTTCCTTATCCTATTGTGGTCATCACTGAATTCTGTTATGAATGGTACGTCATATTCATCTCTAATTGAATTAGCTTTAGTTTTGTATGCGAGTAGTGTATCCCTATTTGTTTTTCTGGCTCTTGTGACAGCATTATTTATAGTCTCCTCTTTGTAGCCTCTTTCAACAAATTTCCTCTCTAATAATTTAATTTGGTCCTCAAAGTCATCTATATCAGTGCAATTTTTCCTGATTCTCAGGCATTGCCCTACTGGAATGTTATTTTTCCATTTTGAAAAGTGGCAGCTGGATGCATGGATGTAGTTATTGGAATCGGTTGGTTTAAAGTGGGTCTTTGTTATCAGTTTATTATTTTCCATCCTAATATCCAAGTCTAGAAATGTTATAGTGTCCTTACTTATTTGATAGGTAAAGGATAATCCTTTATCATTGTTATTCATCATTCCAAATACATTCTTTAGATCTTCTTCACTTCCTTTCCATAGGATGATAATATCATCGATATATCTTTTAAAAAGCATGAGATTCGCACCGAGCCCCGGAAACTGGAGAAATCTGTTTTCCCAATCTCCCATAAACAGATTTGCATAGCTCTGTGCGAATCTCGTGCCCATTGCTGTTCCCTCTATTTGGGTAGAAAGATCTCATAAGATTTTAACGAATAGAAACCTTTAAAGGCAAATAGAACATAAGTCAGATTGCCTCAACATTTTTATTGCCTTATTATTGCTTAATTTAAACACATTTGCTAATTGATTTAATGCTGCTATATTTTTCATCATATCGACAAGTTTGATTTTATTATTGTGGTTTGAAAGGTGTTGTATTTGATTAGTGTGGGCCACATGCATGACTGATTTTGTTGATTTTTAAGTTCAAAATATTGAATACATTTGATATAAAATCCACGTAATAGTTTTAGACTATTTTTTCCTATTATCACCACCCAGTGCATCTGAGGGCATTAGCATAACACAGACTTAGAAAATCAGTTTATTAACCCATTGCTTAGTATACCTAGTGTACTTCTAGCGCCACCTACACTCCACGTATCATATATCTAAAGTGTGGTTACCGGTATTTCAGTCGTACCACCACTACTGCTAACGTTGGGTGACCTGAAGGTTCTCTCGTACACTAGTGGTGAGGTTCTTCAGTCGATTTAGAAACTCCAGGACATACCCCACTATGGAGTGTCCTTCCTCCCCAACTGATCCTTCCCAGTGGGCCCTAATTAAGTCTAAGGGCCCCCTCACCCTCCAGCCATACACTAATTCAATGGGGGAGAACCCAGTAGATTACTGAGGCACCTCTCGGTATGCAAACAGGAGGTTCGGCAGGTATCCCTCTCAGTCTTCGTGAGAGGCCGAGAATGTACTAAGCAGTTGCTTCAGGGTCCCATTGAACCTCTCACACAGCCCATTAGTCTGGGGGTGGTATGGAGAGCTTGGCAGAGGTCTTATCCCGGAAAGCCGCCATAGCTGCTGAGTGAGTTCAGCAGTGCACTGGGTCCCTTTGAGATCACTTCCCGGGGGAAACCCACCCTGGCAAATATCCAAAGCAGTATATCGGCCACTGTCTCTGCCTGGATATTGGACAGGGGAATAGCCTCAGGGTATCGGGTGGCATAGTCTACCACGGTCAGGATATACTTCTTCCCAGGGGGCCTGCGACGGGGACAAGGGGACAACAATGTCTACTGCTACCCTGCTAAAGGGTTTGTCAATGATAGGGAGGGAGTGTAGGGAGGCCTTTGAGTGGTCTCCCATCTTTAAAAACAAACCAGCAAGGGTAATTTGCGCAACTAGAAATACTGAGCTCCCTCTTTAAAAAGATCTAGAGAAAAAGGTCAAAAACAGCTATACATTCAAACACAAAAAGGAGCGCTGGTTAACAAAATAGGAGGTGTCTCTATCCATCTATAGGTAACCTGCTAAACAGTTTAAGTTCCTGTAAGCTATTAGGTGTAGCATTCAATTATTTAAATTTAGGGTTGTAGAGGGGAGTCCGAAACCCCAGGTTCCAAGGGAGCTCCCTTCCAGCAATCACTCCACCTCTTACCCTCCATAGGGGGTACCAATCTCCAAAAGAGCATAGCTCTGGGGCAATGGGCCGCTGAAGGAACCTGGGGTAAAGGTCAGCGGGTATTCGGGGAGGCGTGGCCAGCCGGTAGTTCCAGGAGCCCGGGCCAGCCGGATAAAGGTTAGGCAGTCAGAGATCAGCACTTCCGTGAGGATGTATAGATCACAAAACAAGCAAAACCAAGAGTCTGGGAGATCGTGAATGCCGTCAAAAGGCAAAAAATCTGTTGTGAAAAGGAGCAAGCTGGGCAGTAGGGGGGTGGTGTAGCCTTGGCAGCCTGGTATCCATGACACACACACATATATATATATATATATATATATGCAAAATAGAAATGGCTGCAGCACTCCAAGTTGTTTTTTTATAACATTTTTATTACAAGCAGTGAAATACAGGCGACGTTTCGGGCTTCTGCCCTTTCTCAAGCCAAGCTTAAAAAAACAACTTGGAGTGCTGCAGCCATTTCTATTTTGCATATTAATACCTGTCAAGGTGAGACAGCGGCTGCTTGCACCCTTACCGAGGACAGAATTGGTGCTGGACGTTAACTTGTTTATATATATATATATATATATATATATATATGGCCCTGGAACAGAATCTTTCTTTGCTATTCCCCTTATAGTTTGCACACAGCAGATTTTTTGGGAGCCTATAGGTTTCCATAGTTTTCTATTAGGGGTATTTTTTGCTTTCACTAGTCTGGTTAGTGCATGTTGGGTTATCATTCTCTCCATGGTTTTCTATTCTACTTATTGGGTTAACACATGCTCATCAGTTATTGGTGAGCATTTATACCTTATAAGAAGTCATTTGATTTTTTGCGCGTTCCTCTAAGATGGATGTTGTATTCCTTCTGTCTCTTTTTTTGACAGTTTGGTTTTGTGCGCATTATTACTTAGGAGGGGGGTAGGTTTTTCCATTCCTCAAGAGCTAATTTTAGGGGGTTATAGGGATTTATGCATTATTATATGCTATAATAGAGCCTTCTGATTCTGTTCCTATTTTTACCCCAGAAACTGAATCCCCTGATCACCTTTCTACCAATAGGTGTTCTTACTGTAAGAATGCTGAAGTTCATTCCTCATCTAATTTATGTGAGTCATGTTTAAATTTGTTGTTGCAATCAGACCAATCTAATGCTGTTTCTGTGGGTAATAATGTTACTTCTGTTTGTTCATTGCATGAAAATGCTGATGAACTTTCACCTAAATTGAGAGAGTAAATTACAGCAGCAGTATCTGAACCTATGGCTGCTCTCACCCACATGCAAATTTCTCCTTCTACCAGTACTATGTGTCCTGGGGCCAAGGATACTGTTATGTCTTCACAGGCTGGTCTTTCTTCTGCTAATGAGAAATATTTATCTAATGTTGAGCCTGATATTTCTTCTTGTTTGTTTTAAAGTTTAACATATTCATTCACTTTTAAATGAGGTCTTGATTACTTTAGGGGTTATAAATCCTGAAGCTTCTGATAACAAACTTTCTAGTCGCTAAAATTCAGGTTTTAATACTGTTGTTAAACTTTCTAAAGTTTTTCCTATTCATGATGCTGTTTATGACATGATTTCTAAAGACTGGTCTGAGCCTGGAAATTAAATTAACCCTTCTGCAAGGTTTAAGAAATTATATCCTTTGCCCGCTTCTAATATTGAGTTATGGGAAACAGTTTCTAAGGTTGATGGGGCCATTTGCACTGTGGCTAAAACTATTCCTTTGGGAGATAATACTTTTAAATATCCTCTACACAGGAAGTTAGTTTTTTCACAGAAGGACTTTTTTTACAAGCAGGTTACTTAGCCCAGCCATTTCTATAGCTGGTGTGGCTGTTGCTTCTACTGATTGGTTATCCATTTATTTATTTATTTATTTATTTTAATATTATTTTTATTGAGGTTTTTGGTTTGAACAATAAACAACATTGATCATATGTCCATATACAGTAGGAACGAATGTAAAAAGACCTTACAATCCGACTAGTTTAAGAATTGTACATGCACATTTTATCTGATAACCAATTTACCTGGAACCTTAGTAAGGGATATAATGTTATTAGAGTAATATAGTGAGTAGAGGGCTAAAGAAAATAGCTCTTAAAGTAAGAGCCCAGGTATTACTCTTGTGGGAACCTTCGTATAGATAAATTTAACTTTGACACTCTTAAAAGTTGGCAAGCAATCAAATATTTACAACAGTAAGTATGTGTAAAGACATTAATATGAAACTTCATTTTAAATAGGGTTGCATGATCTCCTACACAATGCCCGGTCATTTGTGTATCAAAAAATAGAAAAGAAGTAGTATGGTATAAGGGTTGATCGATACATTTGAGCACTCCTAGATCACTTATAAGAATCAGTTAGCAGCTGATAAGGGTAATAATATAATGCATCGGAAACTTGTGTTCATATAGTATCTCCTATCAGGTAAGGGAAAAGTAGAACTCCTAAACTCCAGTGCAGATGGGTAAATGTAACATGTACTTAAGATGCATAGGATATATAATGAATTTTGTACTTATAGGAAATTATGAGTAAAATACATAGATAAGGCTAGTGGTTATATGGAGAGTAGGAGAACCTAGTTTGTATATGTAGAGGATAGTAGGGCAATTACATTTCTAGGGGCTTATAAAGGTGATTACTGAAGATGGTAAATAAAATTGTGAGCTCCATTAATAAATCTGCCCCTCAAGGTGGTACTATCTGGGATTAACATAAAGGCATGGAGGAGGTGAGTTGGTGAAATATATGTAAAAAACAGCAGGCAAAAGCCGCTCATGTGATAAGGATTAGATACATCCTGATTATATGAGATGTTTAAGTGTTGATAGAGGAGTTTAGCGGGTATTGATAGTGGAAGGGCTTTATTTTATTTATATATATATATATATATATATATATATACATCATCTGAGGAGGGGTATGGTACAGTATAAAAGGTTAGCTAATTGTGACTTAAAAGAGGAGAAGTATTATGGGTTTGTGTGATCTGGCATCTATAAGTTTACTATTGGTTTCAATGTCTCTATAAAAATAACCTAGGATATAGGTAGGCATGGATAAGGGCTCTAGTGTCTCCTTTCCTGATGGTCTGTGTGGAGCAAGGAACTAAATCCAAAAGTTGGTGGATAAAAAATGGGCTGCTGTTTACAGTTGTGATGGAGTCCAAAATATCAGGGACAGTGGTAGTCTATCTCTCAAACCACTAGATTGTATGTTGCAGGAGTATGGGGAACTGGGAGTCATGGTTGGCCTTGCTGGGTGCATTACTTACATCTACGTAGTGTGACTGAATATGAGTATGTCTCGAGCTGGAATAGTTTTATTAAAACTGGTAAGCTTGTGAATATTTGTTGGCCCTGAATACACTGTTATTCTATCTAGGTATCCTGCTATTATTATGGCTTATACAGGGAGTGCAGAATTATTAGACAAGTTGTATTTTTGAGGATTAATTTTATTATTGAACAACAACCATGTTCTCAATGAACCCAAAAAACTCATTAATATCAAAGCTGAATAGTTTTGGAAGTAGTTTTTAGTTTGTTTTTAGTTATAGCTATTTTAGGGGGATATCTGTGTGTGCAGGTGACTATTACTGTGCATAATTATTAGGCAACTTAACAAAAAACAAATATATACCCATTTCAATTATTTATTTTTACCAGTGAAACCAATATAACATCTCAACATTCACAAATATACATTTCTGACATTCAAAAACAAAACAAAAACAAATCAGTGACCAATATAGCCACCTTTCTTTGCAAGGACACTCAAAAGCCTGCCATCCATGGATTCGGTCAGTGTTTTGATCTGTTCACCATCAACATTGCGTGCAGCAGCAACCACAGCCTCCCAGACACTGTTCAGAGAGGTGTACTGTTTTCCCTCCTTGTAAATCTCACATTTGATGATGGACCACAGGTTCTCAATGGGGTTCAGATCAGGTGAACAAGGAGGCCATGTCATTAGATTTTCTTCTTTTATACCCTTTCTTGCCAGCCACGCTGTGGAGTACTTGGACGCGTGTGATGGAGCATTGTCCTGCATGAAAATCATGTTTTTCTTGAAGGATGCAGACTTCTTCCTGTACCACTGCTTGAAGAAGGTGTCTTCCAGAAACTGGCAGTAGGACTGGGAGTTGAGCTTGACTCCATCCTCAACCCGAAAAGGCCCCACAAGCTCATCTTTGATGATACCAGCCCAAACCAGTACTCCACCTCCACCTTGCTGGCGTCTGAGTCGGACTGGAGCTCTCTGACCTTTACCAATCCGGCCACGGCTCATCCATCTGGCCCATCAAGACTCACTCTCATTTCATCAGTCCATAAAACCTTAGAAAAATCAGTCTTGAGATATTTCTTGGCCCAGTCTTGACGTTTCAGCTTGTGTGTCTTGTTCAGTGGTGGTCGTCTTTCAGCCTTTCTTACCTTGGCCATGTCTCTGAGTATTTCACACCTTGTGCTTTTGGGCACTCCAGTGATGTTGCAGCTCTGAAATATGGCCAAACTGGTGGCAAGTGGAATCTTGGCAGCTGCACGCTTTACTTTTCTCAGTTCATGGGCAGTTATTTTGCGCCTTGGTTTTTCCACACGCTTCTTGCGACCCTGTTGACTATTTTGAATGAAATGCTTGATTGTTCGATGATCACGCTTCAGAAGCTTTGCAATTTTAAGAGTGCTGCATCCCTCTGCAAGATATCTCACTATTTTTTATTTTTCTGAGCCTGTCAAGTCCTTCTTTTGACCCATTTTGCCAAAGGAAAGGAAGTTGCCTAATAATTATGCAC
Organism: Bombina bombina; assembly: GCF_027579735.1. NCBI lineage: Eukaryota > Metazoa > Chordata > Amphibia > Anura > Bombinatoridae > Bombina > Bombina bombina. The sequence continues at coordinate 104,378 of NW_026511721.1, forward strand.
ACCTGATATAGGGTGTTGATGTCATTAGACCACACCCCTTCTCATTACAGAGATGCACATCACCTAATATGCTTAATTGGTAGTAGGCTTTCGAGCCTATACAGCTTGGAGTAAGACAACATGCATAAAGAGGATGATGTGGTCAAAATACTCATTTGCCTAATAATTCTGCACTCCCTGTATTAGTCATATGGAGTCCATAAATAGCCCTATATATGGGCAGCTTTTCTAAAGAAATATGCAGGCTTTATTTCACATATCAATTCAAACATATTAAGTAGATTCACCTAGTAGATAAACGGCCAGTAAAGGAGACATTACTAACGTAGTATATAGAATATAATCTGAGGTCAGTTACTTAGATTCGGCTCATGACACAGTTCTATATAGTATGGGCTTTACAACAACATTAACATCTAATAAATCTTATACTACCAATTACTTAGGAGCAACTTAAAACATTAAACATCTGAACAAACATATGCTGAAACATAGTGCCATATGTAGCATGGGAGAAGTCAGACAGATCGTATAGAGATCCTCTAGCCCACTCCCGACCTGCAGCCAGTCTGTATGTAACAGTGTGCATCTGGGTCACCGCATGTGATGGAATCGGAGCCCAAACACCACAATCCTTGTAGATCACTTGATTCATAGGGAAACAGCAGCCACATCATCCATACTCTACCCTCCCGCTCCATGTGTCTCTTGTGAGAGATGTAAAAAGGTCCCTGCACTTGCCCACAGGGGCCGGCCGCATCCCCCCCCGGATCGTGCTCAAGGATGGTGAGTTAACTTCAGTTCAACTCGGGGGTCCTGGCAGGGAGGGAGAGGATGTTGAAGGAGCCTCCGTCTAACACACAGAGTAGAACTTTTCTGTGGCAGCATATTTTTAGTGAAGCATGGTGAGCTATCAGTATAGAGTGGTAGTGTTCCGACGTCCGCCTTGCTAGTTATTGTATTGACCGTAGTCTTACTGAGCATCTCCGCCTGTAATATCAAGGGGTGCTGTGTGATGAGCAGGTCTGCAGTCGGCTCCGAAGGTTTAGTATTATAAAGTGTGGGTAGACTGGCGCCATCTTGGAGGCACACGTGATCAATAGTGGTCAGGGGATCATTAAGCCTTCTTTCAGCTTTGCGACTTAGTTCCTCCAGCAAGGCTGCTATGTGTGCATAAAACTCCTCCATCATGAGCCGGGGGGGGGGTGATTATATGATGAACTAGGCTGTTGCAATCAGTCTCGTTCGGTGTGTGTCTTCTAGAGTCAGGTTTGCGGCGTTATTGATGATATCTTACTTAGAATCCATTCCTCAGTTGATATTTGTATATCATTTTGCAGGATTGGATAGTATATTGGAGATAATCAGTGGGTTATGAAGAGTACCGTAAGAGCTTCAACAGTTAGCCTCCGACCATGGCTGCGGCTTAGACATGACCCCTATCCAGTCTTTTTGAGTAGTGTTTTGTTGATCCTGTTTGTGACAATCTTTTTAGTTTACTTAAAAATGCTAATTCTTTCTTTCCTAAGATATGGTGAGTCCACAGAATCATCAATTACTAGTGGGAATATCACTCCTGGCCAGCAGGAGGAGGCAAAGAGCACTACAGCAAAGCTGCTATATATGTCCATTCCCTTACCCATAATCCCCAGTCATTCTCTTTGCCTGCGGTGCAAGGAGGAGGTGAAGTTTGGGTGTCTGATCTACAATAAAGATTTTTTTATTTTAAAAGCAGAGTAGGTTTGCTCTGATCTTTCTAAAGGGTCTAGCCTTAGCCCATGTCAGTCTCTTCAGTAGGGCAGTGGTGGCTTTTAAGCAATTGAGAACTTGTGGGGTACAATCCTCACTGCATTTTCCCAAAACATTTTGCTGCCCTATTTAGATAGCCTGAGTAAGTTTACTCAGTCTTTCTGTATTTCCACAGGTCCATGTGAGGGATGGCATCCTCTCAAACCAGGTGAGCTGTCCTACTGCCGGACAGATAAATATTAATGTACTGTAAGTGCCAGTTTTATTTTTCTATGTAAGCAGGGAAAAATGTGGCACTTATTCAGCTGAAACACTGCAGGGGGACGTTTTTCATTACTCCTGTCAGGGTGCAAGTTTCTATGGCAGTTTTTGCAGGCACTGTTAGTGTAAGGAGTTATTTATTTTATTGATGGCTCAGTGAGGATCCATTTTTAGTAACGGATTATGTACTTTTATTGGGGTATTTTTTTTTTTTAAGCCTGTTTTCAAGAAAGTTGTTTTAAAAAAAATTGCTCTTTTGTCAGCTGTAGCACAGCCCCTTTTAGGGAGGTTCTGATTCTGTGATGTCAGAGTTTTTTTGGTGCTTTTCTTCACTTCCTGTAGAGTGAGGTGCAGCATATTTCAGATGGCTCTGCTGTTTAGAAGGCTTCTTACTGTTTTTTGCTTCTCTAGAATCCGGATTGTAAATGGGATAGTTTTTTCCTCAGTTTGCTGCGAGTTGCAGGACAGGTAGGGCACCTCAGTAATTCTGCTGAGGTGTAGAGTTTTGCCTGGGGTATGTTTTCTTAATTTGATCAATTTAAAGGGAACATTTATTTAAGAACGTTTCTTTCATGTAATTGGCAAGAGTCCATGAGCTAGTGACATATGGGATATACAATCCTACCAGGAGGGGCAAAGTTTCCCAAACCTCAAAATGCCTATAACTACACCCCTCACCACACCCACAATTCAGTTTTACAAACTTTGCCTCCTATGGAGGTGGTGAAGTAAGTTTGTGCTAAGATTTCTACGTTGATATGCGCTTCTCAGCATTGTTGAAGCCCGATTCCTCTCAGAGTACAGCGAATGTCAGAGGGACGTGAAGGGAGTATCACTTATTTGAATACAATGATTTCCCTAATGGGGGTCTATTTCATAGGTTCTCTGTTATCGGTCGTAGAGATTCATCTCCTACCTCCCTTTTCAGATCGACGATATACTCTCAATTTACCATTACCTCTACTAATAACTGTTTTAGTACTGGTTTGGCTATCTGCTATATGTGGATGGGTGTCTTTTGGTAAGTATGTTTTTTATTACTTAAGACACCTCAGCTATGGTTTGGCACTTTATGCATTTATATAAAGTTCTAAATATAGGTATTGTACTTATATTTGCCATGAGTCAGGTTCATGTATTTCCTTCAGCAGACTGTCAGTTTCATATTTGGAGAATTTAAACATTTTAACAAATTTATTTCTTACCTGGGGTTTTAGTCTTTTTTCTCAATTGACTACTTCTTGCTATTGCGGGTATTAGGCCCGCGGGTGCGTCAAATGCTAAACTTTATTGCGTCATTTTTGGCATGGAAAAAGACGTTTATGACGCAACTAGGTCATTTCCGGCGTCATACGTGACGCCGAGACCTTTCACACGGCGGCGTCATTAGTGACGCGAGTGTGTCATTTCCAGTTATTTTTTTCATCATTTCAATACTCCATTGATGTTTGCCTCTTGCTTTTTTCTCTATCAGAGGCCTATGCTTTTGCATTTTTTCCCATTCCTGAAACTGTCATATAAGGAAATAGATAATTTTGCTTTATGTGTTGTTTTTTCTCTTACATTGAGCAAGATGTCCCAATCTGATCCTGCCTCAGAAGTTTCTGCTGGAACATTGCTGCCTGACATCGGTTCTACCAAAGCTAAGTGCATTTGTTGTAAAAGTGTAGAAATTATTCCACCAAATGTAATTTGCAATAGTTGTCATGATAAACTTTTACATGCAGATAGTGTTTCTATCAATAATTGCCAGTTGCAGTTCCTTCAACTTCTAATGTACATGATATACCTGTAAATTTTAAAGAATTTGTTTCTGATTCTGTTCTGAAGGCTTTGTCTGCATTTCCACCTTCTAATAAACGTAAAAGGTCTTTTAAAACTTCTCATTTAGCTGATGAAATTTCAAATGACCAGCAACATAATAATTTATCCTCTTCTGATGAGGATCTATCTGATTCAGAAGATCCTTCCTCAGACATTGACACTGACAAATCTACTTATTTATTTAAAATAGAGTATATGCGTTCTTTATTAAAAGAAGTGTTAATTACTTTGGATATTGAGGTAACCAGTCCTATTGACGTTCAGTCTAATAAACGTTTAAATGCTGTTTTTAAACCTCCTGTGTTTTACCATTCCTGAGGCTATTTCTGATATGATTTCTAGGGAATGGAATAAGCCAGGTACTTCTTTTATTCCTTCTTCAAGGTTTAAAAAATTGTATCCTTTACCAGCAAAATCTATAGAGTTTTGGGGAAAAATCCCCAAAGTTGATGGGGCTATTTCTACTCTTGCTAAACGTACCACTATTCCTATGGAAGATAGTACTTCCTTTAAGGATCCTTTAGATAGGAAGCTTGAATCCTATCTAAGGAAGGCCTATTTATATTTAGGTCATCTTCTCAAACCTGCTATTTCTTTGGCTGATGTTGCAGCTGCCTCAACTTTTTGGTTGGAGAATTTAGCGCAACGAGAATTGGATCCTGACATATCTAGCATTACTCGCTTACTGCAACATGCTAATAATTTTATTTGTGATGCCATTTTTGATATTATCAAAACTGATGTTAGATCCATGTCTTTAGCTGTATTAGCTAGAAGAGCTTTGTGGCTTAAATCTTGGAAAGCTGATATGACATCTAAATCTAGATTACTATTTCTTTCTTTCCAAGGTAATAATTTATTTGGTTCTCAGTTGGATTCTATTATTTCAACTATCACTGGAGGAAAAGGAGTTTTTTTGCCTCAGGATAAAAAACCTAAGGGTAAATCTAAAGCTTCTAACCGTTTTCGTTCCTTTCGTCAGAATAAGGAACAAAAACTCAATCCTCCTCCCAAGGAATCTGCTTCCAGTTGGAAGCCTTCCTCAAATTGGAATAAATCCAAGCCATTTAGGAAACCAAAGTCTGCCCCTAAGTCCACATGAAGATGTGGCCCTCATTCCAGCTCAGCTGGTAGGGGGCAGATTAAGGTTTTTCAAGGATTTTTGGATAAAGTCTGTCCCTTCCTTATGTCCTATTCCTAAGAATTCTTTGGAGAGATCCTTACATTCTTTGGATGTGGTAAGAGCTTTGAAATATTATGTGGAAGCTACTAAAGATTTCAGGAAGACTTCCAGTCTATTTGTTTTATTTTCTGGTCCTAGGAAAGGTCAGAAGGCTTCTGCTAGTTCCTTGGCTTCTTTGTTGAAACTTTTGATTCATCAAGCTTATTTGGAGTCGGGTCAGGCCCCGCCTCAGAGAATTACAGCTCATTCTACCAGATCAGTTTCCACTTTGTGGGCTTTTAAGAATGAAGCTTCAGTTGATCAGATTTGCAAAGCGGCGACTTGGTCCTCTTTGCATACATATACTAAATTCTACCGTTTTGATGTATTTGCTTCTTCGGAAGCAGTTTTTGGTAGAAAAGTTCTTCAGGCAGCTGTTTCAGTTTGATTCTTCTGCTTTTGATTTAAGTTTTTTTCTTTCAAAGATGAAATAAACGTATTTTTGTTTTGGGTTGTGGATTAATTTTTTTCAGCGGTATATGGCTGTTTTTATTTTTATTCCCTCCCTCTCTAGTGACTCTTGAGTGGAAGACTCCACATCTTGGGTATTGATATCGCATATGTCACTAGCTCATGGACTCTTGCCAATTACATGAAAGAAAACATAATTTATGTAAGAACTTACCTGATAAATTCATTTCTTTCATATTGGCAAGAGTCCATGAGGCCCACCCTTTTTATGGTGGTTATGACTTTTTGTATAAAGCACAATTATTTCCAAATTTCCTTTGTTGATGCTTTCTACTCCTTTCTTTATCACCCTACTGCTAGGCTATTCATTAAATCATTGTATTCAAATAAGTGATACTCCCTTCACGTCCCTCTGACATTCGCTGTACTCTGAGAGGAATCGGGCTTCAACAATGCTGAGAAGCGCATATCAAGTAGAAATCTTAGCACAAACTTACTTCACCACCTCCATAGGAGGCAAAGTTTGTAAAACTGAATTGTGGGTGTGGTGAGGGGTGTATTTATAGGCATTTTGAGGTTTGGGAAACTTTGCCCCTCCTGGTAGGATTGTATATCCCATATGTCACTAGCTCATGGACTATTGCCAATATGAAAGAAATGAATTTATCAGGTAAGTTCTTACATAAATTATGTTTTTTTTGTTCTGTATTATATCCTTTGTTAAAAGATAAAAAAAGTTAGATTTTTTACTTGCTTTTTTTTGTATTATGGATCAAGAGGCTGTGCAGGATGTTACCTGTAGCTTATGTTTTGATGCCAAGGTGGAACCCATAGTACCTTTTTATTCTGTATGTATTGAAAGAACTTTTGCTTATAGAAATATACTTTTTTGACCCTGAGACATCATTAGCTAAGGCGGATGCTGTTCTGGAGCCTCCTGTTTCAGATGTGCCGCAGCTGTCTCCTTAAGCGTCCCAATCTTATTCATCTGCACATGCAGTGCCCTGCATTTCCTCTCATGCTCCATCTGGGGTTGCTTTGCAAGATATTGCTGCCCAGGTATCCTCTGCGGTATCTGAGGCGCTGTCTGCTTTTGCCATGTTGCAGGGAAAATGCAAAAGGAAATTGAAAGAAACAGTAAGTAAGGTTTCTGATCCTGAAGTGGCTAATCTAGGTATTTCCTCTCAAACGTCTGAGGATGATGATTCTGAGGGTGCATCTGAGGGTGAAATCTCGGATTCAGGCAGTATAATTCCTGAAGTTGTGTCATTCAGATTTAAGCTGGAACACCCCCGCTTGTTACTTAAGGAGGTTTTGGTTACTTTGGATGACTCCGATTCTACTATCGTTGTTAACCAGTCTAGTAAGCTTAACAAGTATTTTTATGTTCCCTCTGCGGTGGAGGTTTTTCCGGTTCCAGACCGTGCTTCTGAGATTATTGCATGGGAGTGGGAGAGACCTGGTATTCCTTTTTCTCCATCTCCTATTTTAAGAAAATGTTTCCTATAGCTGACTCTGAGTCATGGCAAATGGTTCCTAAGGTGGAAGGAGCTATTTCCACTTTGGTTAAGAGGACCACTATTCCCATAGAGGAAAGTTGTTCTTTTAAGGATCCAATGGATAAAAAATTGGAGGCATTATTAAAGAAAATGTATGTTCACCAAGGTCTTCAATGGCAGCCTGCTTGTATTGCTACTGTTACCAGCGCTGCAGCTTACTGGTTTGATGCCTTGTCTGATTCTATTCAGACAGATACTCCTCTTGAGGAGATCCAGGACAGGATTAAGGCTCTTAAGTTAGCCAATTCCTTTATTACGGATGCTTCCTTGCAGGTAATTAAACTGGGAGCAAAAATGTCTGGTTTTAGTTAAAATCCTGGTCTGACGATGTTTCTTCTAAGTTATTAGCTATTCCCTACAAGGGTAAGACCTTGTTTGAGCCTGGTTTGGCTGAAATTATTTCAGATATCACAGGAGGAAAGGGATCTTTTCTTCCTCAGGATAAAAAGAATAAGCAGAAAGGGTGTCAGAGTAATTTTGGTTCCTTTCGTAACTTTAGAGGTAAACCCTCCACTTCCTCTTCCAAGCAGGAACTATCCAAGTCTTCCTGGAAGTCTGTTCAGTCTTGGAACAAGGGGAAACAGTCTAAGAAACCTGCGGCTGACTCCAAGTTAGCATGAAGGGTCGGCCCCCCATCCAGGAATGGATCTAGTAGGGGGTAGGCTTTCTCAATTTGCTCAGGCTTAGATATGAGATGTCCCAGACCTGTGGGCCGTGGAAATTGTATCTCAGGGGTACAAGATAGAATTCAAGACTTTTCCTCCCAGAGGCAGGTTTCTTCTTCTCAAGATTATCTGTAGATAAAGAGAGAGGCATTCTTAAATTTTATCAAGGATCTTTTCGCCCTGGGAGTTATAGTTCCAGTTCCTCCACAGGAACAGGGTCTGGTTTTTATTCATATTTATTTGTGGTTCCCAAGAAAGAGGGGACTTTCAGACCTATTTTAAACCTTAAGTGTTTAAACAAGTTTTTCAGAGTACCGTCCTTCAAGATGGAGACTATACGTTCCATTCTTCCCTTGGTTTAAGAGGGTCAGTTCATGTTAACCATAGACCTAAAGGATGCGTACCTTCATGTTCCCATCCACAGGGATCATCTCAAGTTTCTGAGATTCGCTTTTCTAAACAAGCACTTTCAATTTGTGGCTCTTCCATTCGTCCTTGCCACAGCTCCCAGAATTTTATCAAAGGTTCTGGGGGCTCTGTTGGCGGCAATCCGGTCTCGGGGCATTGCATTGCTTTAGCGCCATATCTGGATGACATTCTGGTTCAGGCACCGTCCCTTCAACAAGCAAACTCTCATACGGAGATCTTGTTGTCTTTTCTTCGCTCCCATGGTTGGAAGGTGAATTTGGGTAAGAGTTCTCTGATTCCAGCCACAAGAGTAGTGTTTTAAGGGACCATACTAGACTCCCTATTAATGAAGATATTTCTGACAAAGGTCAGAAAAACAAAAATATATGGCTCTTGTCTTGTCCTTCAATCCTCTCTTCAGCCGTCAGTGGCTCTATGTATGGAGGTAATTGGTCTGATGGTAGCTTCCATGGACATCATTCCTTTTGCTCGGTTCCATCTCAGACCTCTGCAGTTATGCATGTTAAGGCAATGGAACGGGGACTATGTGGATCTGTCTCCGCAAATAGTTCTGGATCAGACGACAATGGATTCTCTTCTGTGGTGGTTGTCTCAGGAACACCTCTCCCAGGGAACTTGCTTTCGCAGACCTTCCTGGGTGATCGTGACCACGGAAGCCAGCCTTCTAGCTTGGGGAGCAATTTGGGGGTCATTGAAGACTCAGGGTCTTTGGACTCGGGAGGAGTCAGTTCTCCCTATAAACATTCTAGAACTGAGAGCGATTTTCAGTGCTCTACTGGCGTGGCCTCAGTTAACCTTAGCCCGGTTTATCAGATTCCAGTTCGGACAACATAACATTGGTGGCGTACATTAACCATCAGGGGGGAACTCGGAGTTCCTTGGCCATGACAGAGGTGGCCTGGATAATCCAGTGGGCGGAGTCTCACAACTGTTGTCTTTCTGTGATCCACATTCCAGGAGTGGACTATTGGGAGGCGGATTTTCTGAGCCAACAGACCTTTCATCCGGGGGAGTGGGAACTCCATCCGGAAGTATTTTCAAGTTTAATCCTCAATTGGGGGCAGCCAGAACAGGAGCTCATGGCTTCTCGGCAGAATGCCAAGCTTCTGAGGTACGGCTCAAGGTCAAGGGATCCACATGCTTTCTTGATAAATGCTCTGGCGGTCCCTTAGAATTTCAGTCTAGCATACAAATTTCCTCCGTTCGCTCTCCTGCCAAGAGTCATTGCTTGGATCAAGCAGGAGAGTGTGTCGGTGATTCTCATAGCACTGGTGTGGCCTCGCAGGATCTGGTATGCAGATCTAGTGGAAATGTAATCTCTACCTCCATGGAGACTCCCTCTGAGGAAGGACCTTCTACTTCAGGGTCCCTTTCTTCATCCAAATCTCGTTTCTCTGAAGCTGACTGCTTGGAGATTGAATGCTTGATTTTATCTAAACGTGGGTTTGCAGAGATGGTCATTGAGGCCTTGATTCAGGCTCGTAAGCCTGTGACAAGAAAGATTTACTATAAGATATGGCGTAAATATCTGTATTGGTGTGAATCCAGAGGCTACTCTTGGAGTAGAGTCAAGATTCCTAGGATTTTGTCTTTTCTCCAGGAGGGTCTGGAGGAGGGTTTGTCAGCTAGTACTCTGAAAGGTCAGATTTCTGCGTTATCTATTTTGTTGCATAAGCGTTTGGCGGATGCGCCAGATGTGCAATCTTTTTGCCAGGCCTTGGTTAGGATCAAGCCTGTGTTTAAGCCCGTTACTCCCCCCTGGAGTCTTAACCTTGTTCTTAGAGTTTTACAGCAGGCTCCTATGCATTCTTTAGATATTAAGATGTTATCTTGGAAGGTTTTGTTTCTTGTTGCTATTTCTGCTGCTTGGAGAGTTTCGGAACTCTCGGCTCTGCAGTTTGATTCTCTTTATCTTATTTTTCATTCTGATAAGGTGGTTCTACGTACTAATTAGGTTTCCTACCTAAGGTTGTTTAAAACAAGAATATTAATCAGGAGATCGTGGTTCCTTCTTTGCGTCCTTATCCTTCTTCTCCTAAGGAGCGTTTGTTGCACAACCTAGATGTTGTGCGTGCATTGAAGTTTTATATTCAGGCGACTAAGGACTTTCGTCAGTCTTCTGCTTTGTTTCGGCTAGATCACGAGTTTGGCGTTAGGGTAAAAAAAGCAGCGTTAAGGGGTCCTAAAGCTGCTTTTTACCGCCCGCAAGTATTACGAGTCTGGCAGGTACAGGTGTACCGCTCACTTTTTTCCGCGACTCGAGGCTAGCGCAAATCCCCTTACGTCAATTGTGTATCCTATCTTTTTAATGGGATTTGCCTAATGCTGGTATTATGAGTCTTGGAAGAAGTGAGCGGTAGACCCTCTCCTGTCCAGACTCCTACCACATTTAAAAGTCAGTAGTTAAGAGTTTTATGGGCTAACGCCGGAACATAAAGCTCTTAACTAAAGTGCTAAAAAGTACACTTACACCCATAAACTACCTATTAACCCCTAAACCGAGGCCCCCCCCACATCGCTGCACTAAAATAAAAATCTTTAACCCTTAATCTGCCAACCGGACATCGCCGCCACCTACATTATACCTATGAACCCCTAATCTACTGCCCCTAACATCGCCGACACCTACATTATATTTATTAACCCCTAACTGCCCCCCCAATGTCGCCGACACCTACTATAATAAATTTATTAACCCCTAAACCTAAGTCTAACCCCCCCTAACTTAAATATAATTTAAATTAAACTAAATAAACCCTAAGCTAGCTACAATATAACTAATAGTTACATTTGTATCTAGCTTAGGGTTTATTTTTATTTTACAGGCAACTTTGAATTTATTTTAACTAGGTACAATATTTTAACTAGGTTCAATAGTTATTAAATAGTTATTAACTATTTAATAACTACCTAGCTAAAATAAGTATAAAATTACCTGTAAAATAAATCCTAACCTAAGTTACAATTACACCTAACACTACACTATCATTAAACTAATTACCTAAACTACCTACAATTAATTACAATTAAATGAAATAAACTAAATTACAAAAAAAACACTAAATTACAGAAAATAAAAAAAAATTACAAGAATTTTAAACTAATTACACCTAATGTAATCCCCCTAATAAAATAAAAAAGCCCCCCAAAATAAAAAAAAATTCCCTACCCTATACTAAATTACAAATAGCCCTTAAAAGGGCCTTTTGCTGGGCATTGCCCCAAAGTAATCAGCTCTTTTACCTGTAAAAAAAAATACAATACCCCCCAACATTACAACCCACCACCCACACACCCCTACTCTAAAACCCACCCAATCCCCCCTTAAAAAAACCTAACACTAACCCTCTGAAGATCACCCAACCTTGAGCCGTCTTCACCCAGCCGGGCACAAGTGGTCCTCCAGAGGGTCCGAAGTCTTCATCCGATCGGGGCAGAAGAGGCATCTTCTATCTTCATCCTTCCGGAGGGGGTCCTTCTTCAATCCAGCCGACGCTGAGCATCCTCTTCAAACGAAGTCCTAACGAATAATCAAGGTTCCTTTAAATGACGTCATCCAAGATGGCGTCCCTTGAATTCCTATTGGCTGATAGAATCCTATCAGCTAATCGGAATTAAGGTAGGAAAAATCCTATTGGCTGAGGTAATCAGCCAATCGGATTGAAGTTCAATCCGATTGGCTGATCCAATCAGCCAATAGGATTGACCTTGCATTCTATTGGCTGTTCCAATCAGCCAATAGAATGCAAGGTCAATCCTATTGGCTGATTGGATCAGCCAATAGGATTTTTCCTACCTTAATTCCGATTGGCTGATAGGATTCTATCAGCCAATCGGAATTCAAGGGACGCCATCTTGGATTACGTCATTTAAAGGAACCTTCATTCTTTGTTAGGACTTTGTTTAAAGAGGATGCTCCGCATCGGTTGGATTGAAGATGGACCCGCTCTACGCTCCGGATGGATGAAGATAGAAGATGCCGCCTGGATGAAGCCTTCTGCCGTCTGGAGGACCTCTTCGGCCCCGATCGGATGAAGACTTCGGACCCTCTGGAGGACCACTTGTGCCCGGCTGGGTGAAGACGGCTCAAGGTAGGGTGATCTTCAGGGGGTTAGTGTTAGGTTTTTTTAAGGGGGGATTGGGTGGATTTTAGAGTAGGGGTGTGTGGGTGGTGGGTTGTAATGCTGGGGGGTTATTGTATTTTTTTTTTTACAGGTAAAAGAGCTGATTACTTTGGGGCAATGCCCCGCAAAAGGCCCTTTTAAGGGTTATTTGTAATTTAGTATAGGGTAGGGAAATGTTTTTTATTTTGGGGGCTTTTTTATTTTATTAGGGGGATTAGATTAGGTGTAATAGTTTAAAATTCTTGTAATTCTTTTTTTATTTTCTGTAATTTAGTGGTTTTTTTTTTCGTAATTTAGTTTATTTCATTTAATTGTAATTAATTGTAGGTAGTTTAGGTAATTAGTTTAATGATAGTGTAGTGTTAGGTGTAATTGTAACTTAGGTTAGGATTTATTTTACAGGTAATTTTGTACTTATTTTAGCTAGGTAGCTATTAAATAGTTAATAACTATTTAATAACTATTGTACCTATTTAAAATAAATACAAAGTTGCCTGTAAAATAAAAATAAACCCTAAGCTAGATACAAATGTAACTATTAGTTATATTGTAGCTAGCTTAGGGTTTATTTTATCGGTAAGTATTTAGTTTTAAATAGGATTAATTTATTTAATTATATTAAATTTATTTCATTTAATTTAAATCATATTTAAGTTAGGGGGGTTAGATTTAGGGTTAGACTTAGGTTTAGGGGTTAATAAATTTATTATAGTAGCGGCGACATTGGGGGTCAGAAGATTAGGGGTTAATAAATGTAGGTAGGTGTCGGCGATGTTGGGGGGGCAGATTAGGGGTTAATAAATATAATGTAGGTGTCGGCGATGGTGGGGGCAGCAGATTAGGGGTTTATAAGTATAATGTAGGTGGCGCCGGTGTCCGGAGCGGCAGATTAGGGGTTAATAATATAATGTAGGTGTCGGTGATAGCGTGGGCGGCAGATTAGGGGTTAATAAAGTATAAGATTAGGGATGTTTAGACTCGGGGTTCATGTTAGGGTGTTAGGTGCAGACGTAAATTTTCTTTCCCCTATAGGAAACAATGGGGCTGCGTTAGGAGCTGAACGCTGCTTTTTTGCAGGTGTTAGTTTTTTTTTCAGCCAGCTCAGCCCCATTGCTTCCCTAGGGGGAAATCGTGCACGAGCAAGTTTTGCCAGCTTACCACTACCGTAAGCAACGCTGGTATCGAGGTCAGATGTTTAGCTAAATTTTGCTCAACGCTCACTTTTCTGAGGCTAACGCCGGCTTGCAGAAAAATCGTAATACCAGCGTTGTTTAAAGGGAGCGGTAAGAAAAAAAGGAGCATTAGCAACGCACAGCCTTACCGACATAACTCGTGATCTAGCCGTTTGTTTTTCTGGGAAGCGCAAAGGGTCAGAAAGCTATGGCTACTTCTCTTTCTCTTTGGCTAAGGAGTATTATTTGGTTGGCCTATGAGACTTCTGGACAGCAACCTCCTTAGAGAATCACTGCTCATTCCACGAGGGCTGTTTCTTCTTCCTGGGCATTTAAAAATGAAGTTTCTGTGGAACAGATTTGCAAGGCTGCAACTTGGTCCTCTTTGCATACTTTTTCAAAGTTTTATAATTTTGATACTTTTGCCTTAGCTGAGGCTTCTTTTGGGAGAAGGGTTCTTCAGGCAGTGGTGCCTTCTGTTTAGGTCTACCTGTCTTGTCCCTCCCTTGGGTATTGATTCCCACTAGTAATTGATGATTCAGTGGATTTACCATATCTTAGGAAAGAAAACGTAATTTATGCTTACCTGATAAATGTATTTATTTCCGGATATGGTGAGTCCACGGCCCACCCTTTATTTAAGACCGTTATTTTTTCTAAAACTTCAGGTACCTCTACACTTTTGTGTTATCTTCTTTTTCCATTTTTCCTTCGGCCAAATGACTGGGGATTATGGTTAAGGGAAGTGACATATATAGCAGCTTTTCTGTAGTGCTCTTTGCTTCCTCCTGCTGGCCAGGAGTGATATTCCAACTAGTAATTGATGATTCCGTGTACTCACCATATCCGGAAATAAATACATTTATCAGGTAAACTTAAATTATGTTTTTATTTGGGATGCTGTTTTTGATATTATGAAAATTTAATGTCAAAAGTATATCTTTGGTAGTTCCTGCCAGGAGACCTTTATGGTTTAAATCCTGGTCTGCTGATATGGTGTATAAATCTAGATTATCTCTTTCCTATTAAAGGTAAGAAATTGTTTGGTTCGGATTTAGATTTTATTATTTCTACTGTTACCATGGGTAAAGGGGCCTTACTACCTCAGGATAAAAAAAAATCTAAGACCTTTAATAGTTTCTGTTCCTTTCGCCAAAATAATGAACAAATGATTGTTGTTGATCAGAGGGAAATTCAGAGTACTTCTAATTCAGTTTGGAGACCCAGTGCTAACTGGAATAAGTCTAAGCAGTCTAAGAAAACTACTCCTGCTACTAAAAATGCATGAATGTGTGGCTCTCAATCCAGTCTTTCTGGTAGGGGGCAGGTTAAGTCTCTTTATAAGAGCTTTAGTTTGTCTGTCCTAATTATCTGGTTGCTGCTCTAATTTCTTTAGGAACATCATATAAAATTGAGACTAGAGACTCTCGGAGAGAAGTTTAGTCTGTATTATGTACTAACTTTTCTTTTTAAAGTTCAGTTTCTGTTCTAGTCTCTCCTGAGATTGTGAATCAAATTTTTGCTTTTAAAGATCCTGTCAATTGTATGGAGGTATCTGAGGCTGCGTTCGGGCAGCGCTCCAAGCAAACTGGAACTCGCTTGGAGCGTTTTTCTCACACTTTCAAGTGAGATGGCTGGCGTTTTTTGAGCGCTCTGGTGACGTAAGTCCCAGCGCTTCCAGTGTGCTGGAAAAGCTGGGACTTTTCAGAGCAAGCTCAGATGCTTGGAAACATGGCAGCCTCCACACACGTGTTGGTGTGGAGGCTGCCATGTTATTTATACATATATAATATGATTTTTTGTGTGCTCTAGAGAATGTAGCCCATTTCTTTTCACTTCATACGTAGCGTATGAAGTGAAAAGAAATGGGCTACATTATCTAGAGCTCACAAAAAATCATATTATATGTATATAAACACAAAGACCTGACGTTCAAGCATTATGTGTATTTCCCTTTTATTTTATGTCCATTTTATTTTATGTGTATTTCCCGATCGTTGTGTGGGAGGGTTAGAGATGTGTGGGCGGGGTTCTGGGAATTGCCGATTTTGATCCCCAGAGCCAAGAATGATTTCCCCAGTCTCTCTTGGCAAACATCGCAACTCTGACTCACCTCTATTCAGTGCAGGATAAGCTACAGGGGCTGAGCTGAGAGCAGCTGAATGGAGGTGGGTCAGAGTTCCGATGTTTGCGAGACTGGGGAACTCATTCTTGGCAGGCAGCTACAATACAAGGGAGCTTAGTAAAAACGTTCGCATGCGCAGTCCATTATTGTGCAGCAGATCCCTTTGCGCATGCAAACGTTTTTTCGAAGCTCCCTTGCTTGTGACGTCACCTAGCACCACGTCATCGCTGGGAGTGAAGCGCCTCCACTAGCTCCTGAGCGTACATCTGGATCTGGTTTCCTCCTGTGTTGAGTCGCTGTGCAACCTTCAAGGTTCTTTAGGTTTAGCCTCTGTTGAAAAGAAAGTTTATTTTTCTCTTGCAGTAAGACAGGGTCACAGTAGTGGCGGATGTCATCCAACTTAGGGGAACTCTGATTCCTGGTGATAAGGGTGATATTTTGAATTCTTTTTGCTTTATAGCTTTGATAGTTCTCATTCTAGGATGATCAAATGGGAATTTTTTTTTCTTTCAGTCCTCAGTTTTGTCTCCTAGAGGAGTGGTTTCTTCTTTAGCAGGTGTTCAAACAGATATTGAATAGTGATGTCGCGAACTTAAAATTTTCCGTTCGCGAACGGCGAACGCGAACTTCCACAAATATTCGTGAACGGGCGAACCGCCATTGACTTCAATAGGCAGGCGAATTTTAAAACCCACAGGGACTCTTTCTGGCCACAATAGTGATGGACACGTTGTTTCAAGGGTACTAACACCTGGACTGTGGCATGCCGGAGGGGGATCCATGGCAAAACTCCCACGGAAAATTACATAGTTGATGCAGAGTCTGGTTTTAATCCATAAAGGGCATAAATCACCTAACATTCCTAAATTGTTTGGAATAACGTGCTTTAAAACATCAGGTATGATGTTGTATCGATCAGGTAGTGTAAGGGTTACGCCCGCTTCACAGTGACAGACCAAACTCCCCGTTTAACGCACCGCAAACAACCGCAAACAGTCCATTTGCACAACCGCAAACTCCCCATTTGCACAAGGTTGGATACCAAGCTAGCCATGTCCCGTTCCTTGTCCTCACTGATGTCATTGAAGGTCTCTTCCTCCACCCAGCCACGTACAACACCAAGGGTCCCCGAAAGGTGACAACAAGCCCCCTGGGACGCCTGCTGTGTTTGGTCTTCCACCTCCTCAAAGACACCTTCCTCCTCTGACTCCTCTTCTTCAGACTCCTCTCTCTGCATTGCCTCTCTCTGCATTATTATAAGGTGTGTTAAGTAGTACTATTCTTATCAGTTTAATCCCTGTTACGTCCCCTATCAGGGGACGTGTATATGGCATGGATTTTAGGAACCGGGAGATGGAAAAAGATGCTTGGTCGGTGGTCCTACTTCAAATTTGGGGCACTGCGCATGCAATCGTGGCCGGACTTTTAGCCAACGGACATTTGGCCGAAACACAAGTGGCTGTCAGATAACAGTCCGGCCACGAGATAGATAGATTTGATAGATAGATACATAGATTAGATAGATAGATCAATAGATGCAATAGATACATTTGATAGATACGATAGATAGATTTGATAGATAAATAGATAGATTTGATAGATAGATAATTTCCCAGACAGAGAATTACACGACGTGCGGTCTGGGACCCATGGTAAGGTTCCCAGAGGCAGTTGCGGCGCCCGAGGCTCTGATTAGAACAGAGCACTCTGGAACGTATCTGCCCTCGGCCGAAATCGGAACATTCTTTAGCTTTCTGTCTGTCGGCCAAATGTCCGTCTGCCAAATGTCCGTCTGCCAAATTTCCTCCTGCATTTTGTCAGAGCACCGCGTGCAATCTATTGTGTCACCAGATATGAGTGGTGTGTTAAGTAGTACTATTCTTATCAGTTTAATCCCTGTTACATCCCCCCTATCAGGGGACGTGTATATGGCATGGATTTTAGGAACCGGGAGATGGAAAAAGATGCTCGGTCGGTCCTCCTACTTCAAATTTGGGGCACTGCGCGTGCAATCTACTGTGCCACCAGATATGAGTGATGTGTTAAGTAGTACTATTCTTATCAGTTTAATCCCTGTTACATCCCCTATCAGGGGACGTGTATATGGCATGGATTTTAGGAACTGGGAGATGGGAAAAAAAATGCTCGGTTGGTCCTCCTACTTCAAATTTGGGGCACTGCGTGTGCAATCGTGGCCGGACTTTTGGCCGACGGACATTTGACCGACGGACATTTGGCTGAAACACAAGTGGCTGTCAGATAACAGTCCAGCCACGAGATAGATAGATTTCATAGATAGATAGATCAATAGATACATTTGATAGATACAATAGATAGATTTGATAGATAAATAGATAGATTTGATAGATAGATAATTTCCCAGACAGAGAATTACACGACGTGCGGTCTGGGACCCATGGTAAGGTTCCCAGAGGCAGTTGCGGCGCCCAAGGCTCTGATTAGAACAGAGCACTCTGGAACGTATCTGCCCTCGGCCGAAATCGGAACATTCTTTAGCTTTCTGTCCATCTGCCAAATGTCCGTCTGCCAAATGTCCGTCTGCATTTTGTCAGAGCACCGCGTGCAATCTACTGTGCCACCAGATATGAGTGGTGTGTTAAGTAGTACTATTCTTATCAGTTTAATCTCTGTTACGTCCCCTATCAGGGGACGTGTATATGGCATGGATTTTAGGAACCGGGAGATGGAAAAAGATGCTTGGTCGGTCCTCCTACTTCAAATTAAGGACACTGCGCGTGCAATCTACTGTGCCACCAGATATGAGTGGTGTGTTAAGTAGTACTATTCTTATCAGTTTAATCCCTGTTACGTCCCCTATCAGGGGACGTGTATATGGCATGGATTTTAGGAACCGGGAGATGGAAAAAGATGCTTGGTCGGTCCTCCTACTTCAAATTTGGGGCACTGGGCGTGCCATCTACTGTGCCACCAGATATGAGTGGTGTGTTAAGTAGTACTATTCTTATCAGTTTAATCCCTGTTACGTCCCCTATCAGGGGACGTGTATATGGCATGGATTTTAGGAACTGGGAGATGGAAAAAGATGCTTGGTCGGTCCTCCTACTTCAAATTTGGGGCACTGCGCGTGCAATCGTGGCCGGACTTTTGGCCGACGGACATTTGGCCGAAACACAAGTGGCTGTCAGATAACAGTCCGGCAACGAGATAGATAGATTTTGATAGATAGATAGATACATAGATTAGATAGATAGATCAATAGATGCAATAGATACATTTGATAGATACAATAGATAGATAGATTTGATAGATAAATAGATAGATTTGATAGATAGATCATTTCCCAGACAGAGAATTACACGACGTGCGGTCTGGGACCCATGGTAAGGTTCCCAGAGGCAGTTGCGGCGCCCGAGGCTCTGATTAGAACAGAGCACTTTGGAACGTATCTGCCCTCGGCCGAAATCGGAACATTCTTTAGCTTTCTGTCCATCTGCCAAATGTCCGTCTGCCAAATGTCCGTTTGCCAAATGTCCTTCTGCATTTTGTCAGAGCACCGCGTGCAATCTACTGTGCCACCAGATATGAGTGGTGTGTTAAGTAGTACTATTCTTATCAGTTTAATCCCTGTTACGTCCCCTATCAGGGGACGTGTATATGGCATGGATTTTAGGAACCGGGAGATGGAAAAAGATGCTTAGTCGGTCCTCCTACTTCAAATTTGGGGCACTGCGCGTGCAATCTACTGTGCCACCAGATAGGAGTGGTGTGTTAAGTAGTACTATTCTTATCAGTTTAATCCCCGTTACGTCCCCTATCAGGGGACGTGTATATGGCATGGATTTTAGGAACCGGGAGATGGAAAAAGATGCTTGGTCGGTCCTCCTACTTCAAATTTGGGCACTGCGCGTGCAATCTAATGTGCCACCAGATAGGAGTGGTGTGTTAAGCAGTACTATTCTTATCAGTTTAATCCCTGTTACGTCCCCTATCAGGGGACGTGTATATGGCATGGATTTTAGGAACCGGGAGATGGAAAAAGATGCTTGGTCGGTCCTCCTACTTCAAATTTGGGGCACTGCGCATGCAATCTACTGTGCCACCAGATATGAGTGGTGTGTTAAGTAGTACTATTCTTATCAGTTTAATCCTTGTTACGTCCCCTATCAGGGGACGTGTATATGGCATGGATTTTAGGAACCGGGAGATGGAAAAAGATGCTTGGTCGGTCCTCCTACTTCAAATTTGGGCACTGCGCGTGCAATCTACTGTGCCACCAGATATGAGTGGTCTGTTAAGTAGTACTATTCTTATCAGTTTAATCCCTGTTACGTCCCCTATCAGGGGACGTGTATATGGCATGGATTTTAGGAACCGGGAGATGGAAAAAGATGCTTGGTCGGTCCTCCTACTTCAAATTTGGGGCACTGCGCGTGCAATCTAATGTGCCACCAGATAGGAGTGGTGTGTTAAGTAGTACTATTCCTATCAGTTTAATCCCTGTTACGTGCCTTTTTTTTGGTTTGGTTTTTGAAGCCACAGTGCAGCACCAGAGGCCAGAAAAATTTGGCATGTACACATGCCTGAAAAATTAGGTATTGTTGCAGCCGCTGCTGTAGCAGCGGCCAGAAAAACTGATGTTTGTTTCCCAGGCAGAAAGTGCCCTAAAACATTGCGGCTTGAACCCTAGTTGGTGGCGGATAAGTCACGCAAGTCATCCGGCATTCGAAGATAAAATACAGCAGCGTGTGGACCATTTTTAGCCCAAGGCAGCTCATCTCATCAGGCCTTTTTTACTCAAATGTATCACCCAATGTCAGTCCCTTCGGGATCCATCCCTCATTCATCTTAATAAAGGCGAGGTAATCTAGACTTTCTTTCATGTAATTAGCAAGAGTCCATGAGCTAGTGACGTATGGGATATACATTCCTACCAGGAGGGGCAAAGTTTCCCAAACCTTAAAATGCCTATAAATACACCCCTCACCACACCCACAATTCAGTTTTACAAACTTTGCCTCCTATGGAGGTGGTGAAGTAAGTTTGTGCTAGATTCTACGTTGATATGCGCTCCGCAGCAAGTTGGAGCCCGGTTTTCCTCTCAGCGTGCAGTGAATGTCAGAGGGATGTGAGGAGAGTATTGCCTATTTGAATGCAGTGATCTCCTTCTACGGGGTCTATTTCATAGGTTCTCTGTTATCGGTCGTAGAGATTCATCTCTTACCTCCCTTTTCAGATCGACGATATACTCTTATATATACCATTACCTCTGCTGATTCTCGTTTCAGTACTGGTTTGGCTTTCTACAAACATGTAGATGAGTGTCCTGGGGTAAGTAAATCTTATTTTCTGTGACACTCTAAGCTATGGTTGGGCACTTTGTTTATAAAGTTCTAAATATATGTATTCAAACATTTATTTGCCTTGACTCAGAATGTTCAACATTCCTTATTTTTCAGACAGTCCGTTTCATATTTGGGATAAATGCATTTGTTTCAATCATTTTTTCTTACCTTAAAAAATTTGACTTTTTCCCTGTGGGCTGTTAGGCTCGCGGGGGCAGAAAATGCTTCATTTTATTGCGTCATTCTTGGCGCGGACTTTTTTGGCGCAAAATTTTTTTTCTGTTTCCGGCGTCATACGTGTCGCCGGAAGTTGCGTCATTTTTCGACGTTTTTTTGCTTCAAAAATGTCGGCGTTCCGGATGTGGCGTCATTTTTGGCGCCAAAAGCATTTAGGCGCCAAATAATGTGGGCGTCTTTTTTGGCGCTAAAAAATATGGGCGTCACTTTTGTCTCCACATTATTTAAGTCACATTATTTATTGCTTCTGGTTGCTAGAAGCTTGTTCACTGGCATTTTTTTCCCATTCCTGAAACTGTCATTTAAGGAATTTGATCAATTTTGCTTTATATGTTGTTTTTTTCTTTTACATATTGCAAGATGTTCCACGTTGCAACTGAGTCAGAAGATACTTCAGGAAAATCACTGCCCAGTGCTGGAGCTACCAAGCTAAGTGTATCTGCTATAAACTTTTGGTATCTGTTTCTCCAGCTGTTGTTTGTATTGCATGTCATGTCAAACTTATTAATGCAGATAAAATTTCCTTTAGTACTGTTACATTACCTGTTGCTGTTCCGTCAACATCTAATTTTCAGAGTGTTCCTGATAACATAAGAGATTTTATTTTTTAAATCCATTAAGAAGGCTATGTCTGTTATTTCTCCTTCTAGTATACATAAAAGTCTTTTAAAACTTCTCTTTTTTCAGATGAATTTTTAAATGAACATCATCATTCTGATACTGATAATGGTTCTTCTGGTTCAGAGGTTTCTGTCTCAGAGGTTGATGCTGATAAATCTTTGTATTTGTTCAAGATGGAATTTATTCGTTCTTTACTTAAAGAAGTATTATTTGCATTAGAAATAGAGGATTCTGGTCCTCTTGATACTAAATGTAAACGTTTAAATAAGGTTTTTAAATCTCCTGTAGTTATTCCAGAAGTGTTTTATCTCTCTGATGCTATTTCTGAAGTAATTTCCAGGGAATGGAATAATTTGGGTAATTTATTTACTCCTTCTAGACGTTTAAGCAATTATATCCTGTACCATCTGACAGATTAGAGTTTTTTGGGACAAAAATCCCTAAGGTTATGGGGCTGTCTCTACTCCTGCTTCTATTCCTACGGCAGATAGTACTTCATTTAAGGATCCTTTAGATAGGAAAATTGAATCCTTTCTAAGAAAAGCTTACTTATGTTCAGGTAATCTTCTTAGACCTGCTATATTTTTAGCGGATGTTGCTGCAGCTTCAACTTTTTGGTTAGAAGCTTTAGCGCAACAAGTAACAGATCATAATTTTATAGCATTATTATTATTCTATAACATGCTAATAATTTTATTGGTGATACCATCTTTTGATATCATTAGAGTTGATGTCAGGTATATGTCTCTAGCTATTTTAGCTAGAAAAGCTTTATGGATTAAACTTGGAATGCTGATATGTCTTCTAAGTCAACTTTGCTTTCCCTTTCTTTCCAGGGTAAATAATCATTTTCGTTCCTTTCCTCACAACAAGGAACAAAAGCCTGATCCTTCATCCTCAGGAGCGGTATCAGTTTGGAAACTATTTCCAGTTTGGAATATATCCAAGCCTTATAGAAACCTATAGCCAGCTCCTAAATACCTATGAAGGTGCGGCCCTTATTCCAGCTCAGCTGGTATGGGGCAGATTACGTTTTCTTCAAAGAAATTTGGATCAATTCCGTTCTCAATCTCTGGTTTCAGAACATTGTTTCAGAAAGGTACAGAATTGGCTTCAAGTTAAGGCCTCCTGCTAAGAGATTTTTTTCTTTCCCGTGTCCCAGTTAACACAGCAAAGGCTCAGCATTTCTGAAATGTGTTTCAGATCTAGAGTTGGCTGGAGTATTTATGCCAGTTCCAGTTCTGGAACAGGGGCTGGGGTTTTATTTTATCTCTTCATTGTACCAAAGAAGGTCAATTCCTTCAGACCAGTTCCGGATCTATCATTATTGAATCGTTATGTTAGGATACCAACATTCAAGATGGTTACTGTAGGACTATCCTGCCTTTTGTTTAGCAAGGGCATTATATGTCTACAATAGATTTACAGGATGTGTATCTGCATATTCCGATTCATCCAGATCACTTTTAGTGTCTGAGATTCTCTTTTTAGACAAGCATTACCAGTTTTTTGGCTCTACCGTTTGGCCTAGTTCCAAGAATTTTTTTCAAAGGTTCTCGGTGCCCTTCTTTCTGTAATCAGAGAACAGGGTTTTGGTATTTCCTTATTTGGATGATATCTTGGTACTTGCTCAGTCTTCTCATTTTCGAAGAATCTCATACGAATCGACTTGTGTTGTTTCTTCAAGTTCATGGTTGGAGGATCAATTTACCAATCAATTCATTGATTCCTCAGACAAGGGTAACCTTTTTAGGTTTCTAGATAGATTCAGTGTCTATGACTCTGTCCTTGTCAGACAAGAGAAGTTTAACATTGATATCAGCTTGTCAAAACCTTCAGTCACAATCATTCCCTTTGGTAGCCTTATGCATGGAAATGTTGGGTCTTAGGACTGCCGCATCAGATGCGATCTCCTTTGCTCGTTTTCACATGCGACCTCTTCAGCTCTGTATGCTGAACCAATGGTGCAGGGATTACTCAAAGATATCTCAATTAATATCTTTAAACCGATTATACGACACTCTCTGACATGGTGGACAGATCACCATCGTTTAGTTCAGGGGGCTTCTTGTTCTTCCGACCTGGACTATAATCTCAACAGATGCAAGTCTTACAGGTTGGGGAGCTGTGTGGGGGTATCTGACGGCACAAGGGGTTTGGGAATCTCAGGAGGTGAGATTTCCGATCAATATTTTGGAACTCCGTGCAATTTTCAGAGCTCTTCAGTCTTGGCCTCTTCTGAAGAGAGAGTTGTTCATTTGTTTTCAGATAGACAATGTCACAACTGTGGCATACATCAATCATCAAGGAGGGACTCACAGTCCTCTGGCTATGAAAGAAGAATCTCGAATTTTGGTTTGGGCGGAATCCAGCTCCTGTCTAATCTCTGCGGTTCATATCCCAGGTATGGACAATTGGAAAGCGGATTATCTCAGTCGCCAAACGTTGCATCTGGGCGAATGGTCTCTTCACCCAGAGGTATTTCTTCAGATTATTCAAATGTGGGAACTTCCAGAAATAGATCTGATGGCTTCTCATCTAAACAAGAAACTTCCCAGGTATCTGTCCAGATCCCGGGATCCTCAGGCGGAGGCAGTGGATGCATTATCACTTCCTTGGAAGTATCATCCTGCCTATATCTTTCCGCCTCTAGTTCTTCTTCCAAGAGTAATCTCCAAGATTCTGAAGGAATGCTCGTTTGTTCTGCTGGTAGCTCCGGCATGGCCTCACAGGTTTTGTTATGCGGATCTTGTCCGGATGGCCTCTTGCCAACCATGGACTCTTCCGTTAAGACCAGACCTTCTGTCTCAAGGTCCTTTTTTCCATCAGGATCTGAAATCCTTAAATTTAAAGGTATGGAGATTGAACGCTTGATTCTTGGTCAAAGAGGTTTCTCTGACTCTGTGATTAATACTATGTTTCAGGCTCGTAAATCTGTATCCAGAGAGATATATTATAGAGTCTGGAAGACTTATATTTCTTGGTGTCTTTCTCATCATTTTTCTTGGCATTCTTTTAGAATACCGAGAATATTACAGTTTCTTCAGGATGGTTTAGATAAGGGTTTGCCCGCAAGTTCCTTGAAAGGACAAATCTCTGCTCTTTCTGTTCTTTTTCACAGAAAGATTGCTATTCTTCCTGATATTCATTGTTTTGTACAAGCTTTGGTTCGTATAAAGCCTGTCATTAAGTCAATTTCTCCTCCTTGGAGTTTGAATTTGGTTCTGGGGGCTCTTCAAGCTCCTCCATTTGAACCTATGCATTCATTGGACATTAAATTACTTTCTTGGAAAGTTTTGTTCCTTTTGGCCATCTCTTCTGCCAGAAGAGTTTCTGAATTATCTGCTCTTTCTTGTGAGTCTCCTTTTCTGATTTTTCATCAGGATAAGGCGGTGTTGCGAACTTCTTTTGAATTTTTACCTAAGTTGTGAATTCCAACAACATTAGTAGAGACATTGTGGTTCCTTCATTATGTCCTAATCCTAAGAATTCTAAGGAGAAATCGTTGCATTCTTTGGATATTGTTAGAGCTTTGAAATATTGTGTTGAAGCTACTAAGTCTTTCCGAAAGACTTCTAGTTTATTTGTTATCTTTTCCGGTTCTAGAAAGGCCAGAAAACTTCTGCCATTTCTTTGGCATCTTGGTTGAAATCTTTAATTCATCTTGCCTATGTTGAGTCGGGTAAAACTCCGCCTCATAGGATTACAGCTCATTCTACTAGGTCAGTTTCTACTTCCTGGGCGTTTAGGAATGAAGCTTCGGTTAATCAGATTTGCAAAGCGGCAACTTGGTCCTCTTTGCATACTTTTACCAAATTCTACCATTTTGATGTATTTTCTTCTTCTGAAGCAGTTTTTGGTAGAAAAGTACTTCAGGCAGCGGTTTCAGTTTGAATCTTCTGCTTATGTTTTTCATTAAACTTTATTTTGGGTGTGGATTATTTTCAGCAGGAATTGGCTGTCTTTATTTTATCCCTCCCTCTCTAGTGACTCTTGTGTGGAAAGATCCACATCTTGGGTAGTCATTATCCCATACGTCACTAGCTCATGGACTCTTGCTAATTACATGAAAGAAAACATTTCTTTCATATTAGCAAGAGTCCATGAGGCCCGCCCTTTTTTGTGGTGGTTATGATTTTTTTGTATAAAGCACAATTATTCCAATTCCTTATTTTATATGCTTTCGCACTTTTTTCTTATCACCCCACTTCTTGGCTATTCGTTAAACTGAATTGTGGGTGTGGTGAGGGGTGTATTTATAGGCATTTTAAGGTTTGGGAAACTTTGCCCCTCCTGGTAGGAATGTATATCCCATACGTCACTAGCTCATGGACTCTTGCTAATATGAAAGAAATGAATTTATCAGGTAAGTTCTTACATAAATTATGTTTTTTTGACCTAGGCGACTTCTCTTCTCAGTGACAATACCTCCTGCTGCACTGAATGTCCTTTCTGACAGGACACTTGAAGCGGGGCAGGCCAGAAGTTCTATTGCAAATTGGGATAGCTCAGGCCACAGGTCAAGCCTGCACACCCAGTAGTCAAGGGGTTCATCACTCCTCAGAGTGTCGAGATCTGCAGTTAAGGCGAGGTAGTCTGCTACCTGTCGGTCGAGTCGTTCTCTGAGGGTGGACCCCGAAGGGCTGTGGCGATGCATAGGACTTAAAAAGCTCTGCATGTCCTCCATCAACAACATGTCTGTAAAGCGTCCTGTCCTTGCCGGCGTGGTCGTGGGAGTCAGAGGATTACTTTCACCTCTTCCCCTGTTAGATTCCCGTTGTGCTGTGACATCATGCTTATACGCTGTGTAAAGCATACTTTTTAATTTATTTTGGAACTGCTGCATCCTTTCCGACTTGCGGTAATTCGGTAACATTTCAGGCACTTTATGCTTATACCGTGGGTCTAGTAGCGTGGACACCCAGTACAGGTCGTTCTCCTTCAGCTTTTTTATATGAGAGTCCCTCAACAGGCACGACAGCATGAAAGACCCAATTTGCACAAAGTTGGATGCCGAGCTACTCATGTCCCGTTCCTCATCCTCAGTGATCTCACTGAAGGTATCTTCTTCCCCCCAGCCACGTACAACACCACGGGTACCAGATAGGTGACAACGAGCACCCTGGGATGCCTGTTGTGGTTGGTCTTCCTCCTCCTCCTCAAAGCCACATTCCTCCAATGACTCCTCTTCCTCACAATCCTCTTCCAGCATTGCCGCTGGTTCAGCAAGCGATGCTGATAAGGCTGTTTCTGGTGGTGATGGTGACCACAATTCTTCCTCTTCCTGCTCATCTACGGCCTGATCCAGCACTCTTCGCAGGGCACGCTCCAGGAAGAAAACAAATGGTATGATGTCGCTGATGGTGCCTTCGATGTGACTGACTAGGTTTGTCACCGCCTCAAAAGGACGCATGAGCCTACAGGCATTGCGCATGAGCGTCCAGTAACGTGGCAAAAAAATTCCCAGCTCCGCAGAGGCTGTCCTAGCACCCCGGTCATACAAATACTCGTTAGCGGCTTTTTCTTGTTGGAGCAGGCGGTCGAACATTAGGAGTGTTGAATTCCAACGTGTCGGGCTGTCGCAAATCAAGCGCCTCACTGGCATGTTGTTTCGCCGCTGGATATCTGAAAAGTGCGCCATGGCCGTGTAGGAATGCCTCAAATGGCCGTGTAGGAATGCCTCAAATGGCCACACACCTTCCTGGCCTGCTTCAGGACATCCTGTAAGCCTGGGTACTTATGCACAAAGCGTTGTACGATCAGATTACACACATGTGCCATGCACGGCACATGTGTCAACTTGCCCAATTTCAATGCCGCCACCAAATTATTTACGTTGTCAGAAACCACTTTGCCGATCTCCAATTGCTGCGGAGTCAGCCACTGATCCACCTGTGCATTCAGGGCAGACAGGAGTGCTGGTCTGGTGTGACTCTCTGCTTTCAGGCAAGTCAACCCCAAGACGGTGTGACACTGCCATATACGGGATGTGGAATAGTACCTGGGGAGTTGGGGGGGGTGCCGTTTATGTGGAGCAAGACGCAGCAGCAGAAGAGGACTCAGCTGAGGAGGTTATGCAAGAGGATGGAGTAGGAGGAGTAGAGGAGTAGAGGAGGTGGCAGCAGGCCTGCCTGCAAGTCGTGGCGGTGTCACCAACTCCTCTGCAGAGCCACACATTCCATGCTTGGCAGCCGTCAGCAGGTTTACCCAATGTGCAGTGTAGGTGATATACCTGCCCTGACCATGCTTTGCAGACCAGCTATCAGTGGTCAGATGGACCCTTGCCCCAACACTGTGTGCCAGACATGCCATTACTTCCTTTCGCACAATCGAGTACAGGTTGGGGATTGCCTTTTGTGCAAAGAAATTTCGGCCGGGTACCTTCCACTGCGGTGTCCCAATAGCTACAAATTTTTTGAACGCCTCAGACTCCACCAGCTTGTATGGTAAAAGCTGGCGGGCTAAGAGTTCAGACAAGTCAGCTGTCAGACGCCGGGCAAGGGGGTGACTTTGTGACATTGGCTTCTTACGCTCAAACATGTCCTTGACAGACACCTGACTGTGGGCAGATGAGCAGGAACTGCTCCGGAAGAGAGACGGAGTGGCGGGTGGTTGAGAGGGGGCAAGGAGGACAGCAGTGGTTGACGTGGCTGAAGATGCTGGACCAGGAGGAGGATGGTGGCTTTGAGTTTGTGTGCTGCTTGTACTCATGTGTTGATCCCATAGGTGTTTGTGATGTGCGATCATGTGCCTTCACAAAGCAGTTGTACCTAGGTGGGTGTTGGACTTCCCACGACTCAGTTTCTTTTGGCACAGGTTGCAAATGGCATTGCTGTTGTCAGAGGCAGACACACAAAAAAATGCCACACTGCTGAGCTCTGCGATGACGGCATTCTAGTGGTGGCAACAGCATGCGTTGATTGGCGTGCTGTCTGACTGACCCTGGGTGCAGATGCATGTTGTCTGACTGTGCCACTAGCTCCTTGCGACGACCTCCCCCTGCTTCCAACTCATCTCCTCCTCTCTGTATCCCCATCTGAACTTTCCCCCTCTCTGTCTCCCCATCTGAACTTTCCCCCTGTTCTTCTTCTCTTTTAGCGGGCACCCACGTGACATCCACGGACGCATCGTCATCATCAACCGCTTCACTTGTATCTGACAAATCAACAAAGGAAGCAGCAGCGGCTACAACATCATCATCATCACACCATATGTCCATGTCTGTAACTGATGTGTAAATAACTCCTCTGACAGATCAAGTGAAGCGGCTGTGGTGCTAGTGTTGGTGGTGGCGGCAGGCGGGCGAGTGGTAACTTGAGAGGTGCCCGAAGATAAGCTGGAGGAGGATGGTGCGTCAAGGTTCGGAGCGGAAGCTATAAAAGATTGGGTGTCCTGTGTTAAAAAGTCAACCATGTCCTCAGAACTTTTCGAGTTCATGGTACGTTGCCTCTGAACACTGGGCATTATTCTAGGGCCAAAGGGAATCACAGCACCACAACGGCACCTGCGGGGTGGCCTGCCTCTGCCTGTCATTTTTTTTAAATGTACACTTAAACTACTATTAAACAAGATATGAGTGGTGCCACTGGGCAAGTGGGCACAGTATACGCTGTGAGCCTGACACAAAAAAGCAGACTGATGTTTCACAGTCCAAAAAGTTTTTTTTTTTTTTTTTTTTAAATGTACACTTACACTACTATTAAACAAGATATGAGTGGTGCCACTGGGCAAGTGGGCACAGTATATGCTGTGAGCCTGACACAAAAAAGCAGACTGATGTTTCACAGTCCAAAAAGTTTTGTTTTTTTAAATGTACACTTACACTACTATTAAACAAGATATGAGTGGTGGCACTGGGCAAGTGGGCACAGTATACGCTGTGAGCCTGGCACACACGCTGGCAGGCAGGCCACTGCAATTAGATTACACAAGCAGACTGATGTTTCACAGTCAAAAAAGTTTTTTTTTTTAAATTTACACTATTGTTACACCAGATATGAGTGGTGGCACTGGGCAAGTGGGCACAGTATACACTGTGAGCCTGGCACACACGCTGGCAGGCAGGCAACTGCAATTAGATTACACTAGCAGACTGATGTTTCACAGTCAAAAAAGTTTTGTTTTTTAAATTTACACTACTGTTACACCAGATATGAGTGGTGGCACTGGGCAAGTGGGCACAGTATACGCTGTGAGCCTGGCACACACGCTGGCAGGCAGGCCACTGCAATTAGATTACACAAGCAGACTGATGTTTCACAGTCAAAAAAGTTTTGTTTTTTAAATTTACACTACTGTTACACCAGATATGAGTGGTGGCACTGGGCAAGTGGGCACAGTATACGCTGTGAGCCTGGCACACACGCTGGCAGGCAGGCAACTGCAATTAGATTACACTAGCAGACTGATGTTTCACAGTCAAAAAAGTTTGTTTTTTTTAAATCTACAATACTGTTACACCAGATATGAGTGGTGGCACTGGGCAAGTAGGCCTGGCACACACGCTGGCAGGCAGGCAGGCAACTGCAATTAGATTACACTAGCAGACTGATGTTTCATAGTTAAAAAAGTTTTTTTTTTTTTAAATCTACACTACTGTTACACCAGATATGAGTGGTGGCACTGGGCAAGTGGGTCTGGCACAGACGCTGGCAGGCAGGCAACTGCAATTAGATTACACTAGCAGACTGATGTTTCACAGTCAAAAAAGTTTTTTTTTTAAATTTACACTACTGTTACACCAGATATGAGTGGTGGCACTGGGCAAGTGGGTCTGGCACACACGCTGGCAGGCAGGCAGGCAGGCAGGCAACTGCAATTAGATTACACTAGCAGACTGATGTTTCACAGTCAAAAAAGGTTGTTTTTCTAAGTTTACACTACTGTTACACCAGATATGAGTGGTGGCACTGGGCAAGTGGGCCTGGCACACACGCTGGCAGGCAGACAGGCAACTGCAATTAGATTACACAAGCAGACTGATGTTTCACAGTCAAAAAAGTTTTTTTTTTTTAAAGTTACACTACTGTTACACCAGATATGAGTGGTGGCACTGGGCAAGTGGGCACAGTATACGCTGTGAGCCTAGCACACACGCTGGCAGGCAGGCAGGCAACTGCAATTAGATTACACAAGCAGACTGATGTTTCACAGTCAAAAAAGTTTTTTTTTTAAAAGTTACACTACTGTTACACCAGATATGAGTGGTGGCACTGGGCAAGTGGGCCTGGCACACACGCTGGCAGGCAGGCAACTGCAATTAGATTACACAAGCAGACTGATGTTTCACAGTCAAAAAAGTTTTTTTTTTTTAAATTTACAATACTGTTACACCAGATATGTGTGGTGGCACTGAATATCACTATTACTCTTGCTTTGTACACAAATATATAAGGGACTCTTTCTGCCAAGCCAGTTGTAGTAGCTTTATGATTAGTTCAGCTACCTAGCAAGCAGAAGGTTTGGAAATTGAATCCAGCTGCAGCTACTTGCACCTTGATTGTGCCTTTACAAAGTTGTTTTAAAAAACTAGACTGAGGCGGGCGTGTGCGTGATCCTGAGCGGTCGCACTTTCCCAGAGCTCTAGCCGGACATCTGATAATCCGCTGATTTTTGGAGACAAAGTAGAGCAATAATACATTATCTTTACTCTACACTATTGCACAACTTAGTAGCCCACTACCTACCACAGTTTTTGCTGTATTTCTGACACTAGAGTACAGGATCGGATGATAGAGGTCTAAGGTGGAGGCTAACAACACTACTCCCCTCCATACTCTGAGGTAATTTGCCTTAACTGAATGCAGCCGCACCCTCCCCCTGATTTTGCCAATTCTGCTCTTCTATTAAAAAAAAAAAAGAAGAAAAACTAACAAGGAAGAGGAGGAAACGTCTGTAGACCAAACAATACTACAGTTGAAAATGGCCACCGGAAGGGGAAACGTCTACAAAATCGCCTCAACCAGCATTTCGAAAAGTTTGAGAGACTCATGCAATATCTACTCGACATAGGTCCATTGGATTTCATGCTGAGTAGCTATCCCACAAAATGTACAACGCCTACAACTTTTGCCAGAGCTCCAGATGCAAATCCCCTAAATGGTTTCAATACAGTCGTGAGTGCAACTGCAAAAAGTCACCAACAAGGGAGGCCTAAGCAACTGAAAATCTCAGTTTTGCCACGAGAGTTACATTATAGAGTACTGCGGATTCTTCAATAAGGTTACGCAACTCACCTGTTAATACCTTAAGCTCAGCTATCACACAGCTTTAAACTAGTGAACACTGTTCATCTCTTGCAACATCACTGATCCAGGAACCCGCTGAAATATATTGAGCATATCTCTACAGACAGGACAGAAATCGATGCTGTTTGTGCCTCTGCGAGAGCTTGGGGGGACTCCTGGATTGCTGCGAGCATTGAGTTTACATGCTTTCCCGTCTAATAGTATACAGTAGCTTCAGATGCCATTCATGATGAACCCACCATACAAACTGAAGTCTTCAATAAATTGTACAGTACACCATGGTCCCTGATCTTTCCAAAAGTGCCGTTAGCCAATGCAAAACTGAGACTCCTAATTTCACTGAACTGGCTCGCTTAACTTCCACGAAGAAACTTTCAAGTATACACCAAGGCTATGCCTTATCTGCAGACAAAATCTTGGGGTTGATAATGTACACGCAATCAATTTTTGTCGTCATCAACTCATCTCGAAGGAGATGGTGACTCCACAGAGTTATTCAGTTACATCCTGCTTTGTTTTGGGTTCCTTATTTCCCTGAATATAACTTGTCAATTATTAGTATGCATCTTTCATAGAACCTATGGTTATGTCATAGACAGAGTTATCATATTGAGGCAATAGATTTTAAATTATTTCCACGCTATATTACACTGTTTTTACAGCCTACAACCTTAGATTTATCACAAGAGTAACAGGAGACATATTATTACTTTACACATAGTTTGTCTGATGCTTGCTGTATTAACAATGACAAAGATGGCATAAATGTTTAACTAAGCCAGAGTTGCAAGGGGGATGAAATAATATATTCTGAGTACAAAGAGCCATCTCATGTCTAAACATAGAAGAGGCTGTCTTCCCTAATGGTAAAATTAATCTTCTCTTGTTTATTAATATCTAACCTTCTCAATATCATAACCTATATTTTCTGTTTCTTAGTTTCAATTTTTTCTTGCATTTCAGAATATTCATTTCCTCTCTTGACCACCAGGTGGCAGCATTGGCATATCAGAAAATTTGACCACATAAAAAAATAGCTAGATATATTAGTTTCCTCTTACCCTTCAACTCAAAATATTATACTTCACCTCCATTTTTGCTCTATCACACCTTTCTTTTCATTACAGGCATTATCTACCCTCTGTTGAGATGTGGGAATAATTATTTTAGTTCAATGCAAGGACAGGGAATGGGATTTTAATCAAATATCTTTATTGTTCCAAAGAAGTAAGACACCTTTAGACCAATTCTGGATCTTGAACTCTAAACAGTTTGTAAGAATTCCATCTTTCAGAATGTAACATACAGAACTATTCTACTTTAAAGGGATATGAAACCCAATTTTTTTTCTTTCACGATTCAGATAGAGCAGGCAACTTTAAGCAATTTTCTTATTTACTCCTATTATCAATTTTTCTTTGTATCTTTATTTGAAAAAGCAAGAATTTAACCTTAGGAGCTTGCTCATTTTTGGTTTAGCCACTGGGTAGAACTTGCTGATTAGTGGCTACATTTAGAACAATTAATATCAGCCTGGTCCCACCTCATAGACAAATTTCAACCCCGGAAACTAGTTAATCACATTCTAAAGGACAGGTTCCCATTTGTTTACATAATTGCAATTGTTTATTAGCTTATAGTATCAAGAAAATAAAAATAAAATTACACATACATACACACACACACACACACACACACATATATATATATATCTCCAAAGAACAAAAGATGGCGTCAGAACTGTGTCTTCAAATTGAAGTAATCTTTGTTATGGTGACAAAAAGGTAAAACAGCAATGTTTCAGGTCCCACTGACCCTTAGTCATGCTATAGAATGCTATGTTCTACTGCCTTAAATAGCACCTGTACCTTAATTGTTAATCGTTAAGTCATTCAACACTTGAGTTTTAACTTACATTGTACAACACTGCCACCTGCAGTACAAAGTCTAATATTTTTTTCACAGGTTACATGCTTACAATGTGGAGCATAGCAAGATTATTAAATCTATACAATATGATTAAAATACTTTTACATTTAAAAGAAAATAAAAAAAAAATTGCACAAAACTTCTTATAAAAACAAATGAAGATCATAATCCTTGTTTAGGCCTATAGGATGCAAAGTTTTAAGATGTTGGATCCACCATACCTCTCTCTTTTTAAGCTCTAGCTCCCTGTTTCCACCCCTCCTTAGTTTTGGAATGTGGTCAATTTTCTGAAATCTTACTTGACTGACTGTGTGTCCCATTTCAATAAAATGTGATAAAACTGGAAGGGGTGTGTGTGTGTGTGTGTTTAATATATATATATATATATATATATATATATATATATATATATATATATATATATATATATATATATATATATACACAATTTCATATAGGTGGTGAGAGTCTACAAGCTTGTTACTGATGGGATATACATTCCTACCTCAAATGCCTTTAAATACACCTCCCACCTCACTCATAAAAAACTTTGTCTCCTTAGGTGCTTCTAAGCATATTGAAGCCCAGTTTCTCTCTAAGTACAGTGTTTGTCTGAGGGATGTGAAGGGAGTATTGCCTTATGATACCATGGAGAATCTATTCATAATGCTCTCTGTAAATCTTTTGCAGGGATTCATCTCCTGCCTCCCTTTATAGATCAACAATATAATCTTGTACCATTACCTCTGCTGATATGTTTCAGTACTGGTTTGGCTGTCTGCTATATGTGGATGGGTGTCTTACACGGTAAGTATATATTTTTTATTTTCAATAAAAGAAACTCGGCTATGGATTGTGCACTTTTAAGTAAAAGTTGTTATATATTGTTTGTATACATGCCTTGAGTCAGTAATTCAGTGCTCTTTTTAGTAACTTTAATTAGTGGCTAAGAATATGTCAAAGTTTTGTAGAGTCTGGGAAACATACAGGTGTGTTTGCGGGCTATTCATTTATTTTAACAAATTTGGCTAAAATTGGTGTATACACCACTTTTTTTGTTACTTACATCCGTTTTTTTCAATTTGTTTTTACAAAATTTGCATGCAAACGTGCATGTAATGACGCTATTTACGTCATGCGTGACGTCATTTTTCCGCGCCTTTTTTTTTGCACCAAATCTTCACACCTTTTTTTAGCATTATAAGCTCCACCCCAGGCCACTCAGTGCTCTCAGAAAATGCTTAGAGAGCTTTTGTGCAGCATTGTTTTTTATAATCAGTTAATTATTTTTATAAGTATCCACTCTTTTTCCCATTTTCTCAAGCCTGTTATATATATTATTTATAGGAGCATAGATATAAATTTGCCGAATTAATATATTTTTGTTTTTTGCAATTTATGTCTCAAACTGAACCTGCCTCAGATGTTACCATAGGATTTGAGCTGCCTGAACATGTTTCTACCAAAGCTAAGTGTGTTTGTTGTAAAAAAGCTGATCTAAATTCTTCAGCTCAATTATGTGGCTTTTATTTTGACAATTTATTAACTGCTGATAATATTTTCTATTAGTACAAATGCACCCACTGTTATTCCATTTAAGTCTAATGTACAAAGCATTCCTGCAGAAATTAAATATTTTATTGCTGCAGCTATAGAGAAGGCAATGAATGCTATTCTGCCTTCAAATAAATGTAAAAGGGTTTTGCAACATTTTCCTAAATCTAGTGAATTTTGTTCTGACCATCAGCTTAGTGTTGTATCCTCTATTGATTCAGGGGTTTCCTCTGATTCAGAGGATGCAGACAGAAATAGACTAATCTTTTTTATTTAAGATATAACATATTCACTCTCTTTAAAAGATAGTATTGTTTACTTTGGGTATTGAGAAGTCTAAACCTCCTGATGATAAAGCTAGTAATCGCCTTAATTCTGCATTTAAGACTACTGTTATTACTCCTAAAGTTTTTCCTATTCTCGACGCAATCTCTAATGTGATTGCTAAAGAATGATCTAAACCTGGTACCTCTTTTAACCCTTCTTCTAGGTTTAAGAAATTTGTATAATTTACCTGTGGCTAATCGAGAGCTTTGGGAAACAGTCCCTAAGGTTGATAGGTCTATTTCCACTCTTGCCAAACGTACTACTATTCCTATGGAAGACAGTACTTCTTTAAAGGATCCTTTAGATAGAAAGCTTGAATCTTATGTAAGAAGGGCATATTTACATACTGGCTATATTCTTAGACCCATTATTTCTATGGCTGATATTGCTGCTGCCAAAAGTACTACTATTCCTATGGAACACAGTACTTCTTTTAAGGATCCTTTAGATAGGAAGCTTGAATCTTATTTAAGAAGGGCATATTTACATAATGGCTATATTCTTAGACCAGTTATATTTATGGCTGATGTTGATGCTGCTTCTACTTTCTCTTGTAAGATGTATCGAGTCCACGGATTCATCCTTACTTGTGGGATATTCTCCTCCCCTACAGGAAGTGGCAGAGAGAGCACCCACAGCAGAGCTGCCTATATAGCTCCCCCCTTAGCTCCACCCCCCCAGTCATTCTCTCTCCCTGCTTAACTGCTAGGAAGGGCAAAGTGGAGTGTGGTGACAAAAATGTTAGGTTTTTATTTTCTCAAGCAAAAGTTTGTTATTTTTAAATGGTACCGGTGTGTACTATTTACTCTCTTGGCAGAAAAGGGATGAAGATTTCTGCAAGGAGGATGATGATCTTAGCATTTTGTAACTAAGATCCACTGCTGTTCTCACAAGGGCTGAAGATTACAGGAAAACTTCAAGTGGGGGAATAGTTTGCAGGCTAAACTGCATTAAGGTATGTTCAGTCTATTTTTTTCTAGACAGACTGTTATTTCTAGAAAAGGCTGTCAATATCCCCATGAGGGAAGGGTAAGCTGTATTCAGACATTTGGATAGGAATTTCAGCTTGCATGAAGGGCTCATTAGTTACTGATGACATTGTTTGGTAAAAACATTTTTGTTTATTCAGTGAATGATGCAATTATAACGTTTTTTTGAAGGGACTAAAGGGGTCATTGTGGCTTGTTTTTGAGTTTTCTAACCCAGATGGTTAATTTAGAGACACTCTAGGGTTTGTCTGTTAGGCCTCAAAACATTGAGTGAGGTGGGAGGGGCCTATTTTCGTGCCTCAGTTGTGCAGTTTCTTTTCCTCTGAGACTTCTAACTGCTTCTCCAGAGGTCCTGCCGTGTTTGAGGGCTGTAAAAGAAGTTTTTCCCCCCACAAATTGTTCTGAAGGGCAGGTAGGAGCCACAGTAGAACTGTGGCAAAGTGCTGAAAGTCTTTTTTTACTGGTTTTGATGTTTTTTCAATCCGGTTTTGCCATTAAGGGGTTAATTGTTTATTTGCATAGCTGTGCAAAGTAACTAAGGCTATATGATACTACTGTAAAAATTTCGTTATGTTTACTGCTTTTTTACACTGTTTTGCAGAATTTGTGCAGCTTTTTTTCTCTTAAAGGCACAGTACCGTTTTATTTCTAAGTGTTATTTACTTTGATTACAGTGTTTTCCAAGCTTGCTTGTTACATTACTAGCCTGTTTAACATGTCTGACACCAAGGAAAATCCTTGTTCAATATGTTTGGAAGCCATTGTGGTACCCCCTCTTAGAATGTGACCCAATTGTACTGATATGTCCATAAACTATAAAGAACATATATTAGCACTTAAAAATAGAGCAATAGATGATTCTCAGTCAGAAGAAAATGAGGGTTTAGCATCTAGCTCTCCCCAAGTGTCACAACCAGTAACGCCCGCACAAGTGACGCCAAGTACCTCTAGTGCGTCAAATTCATTTATTTTACAAGACATGGCCACAGTTATAAATACAACCCTCACAGAGGTTTTATCCTGACTGCCTGGTTTTTAAGGAAAGCGGGACAGCTCTGGGTTAAGGAAAAATGCTGAGCAGTCTGACGCTTTAGTAGCCGTATCTGATATGCCCTCACAATGCTCTGAGGTAGGGGTGAGGGATTTGTTATCTAAGGGAGAAATTTCTGATTCAGGAAAGACGCTTCCTCAGACAGATTCTGATATGACGGCCTTTAAATTTAAGCTTGAACACCTCCGCTTATTGCTCAGGGAGGTATTAGCGGCTCTAGATGATTGTGACCCTATAGTGGTCCCAGAGAAATTGTGTAAGATGGATAAATACTTCCTGAGAGGTTCCTGTTTACACTGATGTTGTTTTTTTCCAGTCCCTAAGAGGATTGTGAATATTATTGCCAAGGAGTGGGATAGACCAGGTATTCCGTTCATTCCCCCTCCTGTTTTTAAGAAAATGTTTCCCATATCTGACACCATGCGGGACTCGTGACAGACAGTTCCTAAGGTGGAGGGAGCTATTTCTACTCTGTCTAAGCGTACAACTATACCTATTGAAGTCAGTTGTGCTTTCAAAGATCCTGTGGATAAAAAATTAGAGGGTCTCCTGAAGAAAATTTTTGTTCATCAAGGTTTTCTTCTTCAACCTATTGCGTGCATTGTTCCTGCAACTACTGCAGCTGCTTTCTGGTTTGAGGCTCTAGAAGAGGCTCTTCAGATGGAGACTCCATTAGAAAAAATTTTGGACAGAATTAAGGCCCTTAAATTTGCTAATTCTTTTATTACAGATGCCGCTTTTCAACTGGCTAAATTAGCGGCAAAGAATTCAGGTTTTGCCATTTTAGCACGCAGGGCGTTATGGCTTAAATCCTGGTCTGCTGATGTGTCATCTAGAACTAAACTTTTGGACATTCCTTTCAAAGGAAAGACCCTATTTGGGCCTGAACTGAAAGAGATTATTTCAGACATCACTGGAGGGAAAGGTCATGCCCTCCCTCAGGATAGATCAAATAAGATGAGGACCAAACAAAATAATTTTCGTTCCTTTTGGAATTTCAAGAGTGGCCCCGCTTCAGCTTCCTCTGCTGCAAAGCAAGAGGGGAATTTTGCCCAATCCAAGTCAGTCTGGAGACCTAACCAGGCTTGGAACAAGGGTAAACAGGCCAAGAAGCCTGCAGCTGCCTCTAAGACAGCATGAAGGGGTAGCCCCCGATCCTGGACCGGATCTAGTAGGGGGCAGACTAGATGATCAGGATCCCTGGGTTTTAGAAATTGTGTCCCAGGGATATTTTCTGGAATTCAAAGGCTCTCTTCCAAGGGGGACTTTTCACATTTCTCGATTGTCTGTAAACAGACAAATAGAGAGGCGTTCTTATGCTGTGTAGAAGACCTACATACCATGGGGTTGATTTGCCCAGTCCCAAAAGAGGAACAGAGGCTAGGTTTTTACTCAAACCTGTTTGTGGTTTCCAAAAAAGAAGGAACTTTCAGATCAATCTTGGATCTCAACATTCTAAATAAGTTCCTCAAAGTTCCATCATTCAAGATGGAGACTATTCGGTCTATTCTACCTCTGATCCAGGAGGGCAATATATGACCACCGTGTATCTACACATCCCTATTCACAGAATTTTCACAAGGGTGCTAGGGTCCCTTCTGGCGGTTCTACGACCACGGAGCATAGCAGTGGCGCCTTATCTAGACGACATCTTATTTCAGGTGTCAACTTTCCAGCTATCCAAGTCTCACACGGACATTGTGTTGGCTTTTCTGAGATCTCACGGGTGGACGGTGAACATAAAAAAAGAGTTCTCTCTTCCCTCTTATAAGAGTTTCCTTCCTAGGGACTCTGATAGACTCGGTAGAAATGAAAATATTTCAGAAAATCAAAGCTCTTAACCACTTGCCGAGCTATTCATTCCATTCCTCGCCCATCAGTGGCTCAGTATATGGAGGTAATCGGACTCATGGTAGCGGCAATGGACATAGTTCCTTTTGCCCACCTACACCTCAGACCACTACATCTATGCATGCTCAAACAGTGGAATGGGGATTATGCAGATTTGTCTCCTCAACTGCATCTGGACCAGGAGACCAGAGATTCTCTTCTCTGGTGGTTGTCTCAGGACCACCTGTCTCAGGGAATGTGTTTCCGCAGGCCAGAGTGGCTCATTGTAATGACAGATACCAGCCTGCTAGGCTGGGATGCAGTCTGGAACTCCCTGAAAGCATAGGGCTTATGGTTTCGGGAGGAATCTCTTCTCCCGATTAATATTCTAGAACTGAGAGCGATATTCAATGCACTTCAGGCGTGGCCTCAGGTTGCTGCGGCCAAATTCATCAGGTTTCAGTCGGACAACATCACGACTGTAGCTTATATCAATCATCAAGGAGGAACAAGGAGATCTCTAGCGATGATGGAGGTAACCAAAATAATCCGATGGGCAGAGGATCACTCTTGCCATCTCTCAGCAATCCACATCCCAGGAGTAGAGAACTGGGAGGCGGATTTCCTAAGTCGTTAGACTTTTCATCTGGGGGAGTGGGAACGCCATCCGGAGGTATTTGCCCAGCTGATTCAGCTATGGGGCACACCAGAATTGGATCTGATGGCGTCCCGTCAGAATGCCAAACTTTCTCGTTACGGGTCCAGGTCCCGGGATCCCAAGGCGGTACTGATAGATGCTCTAGCAGTACCTTGGTCCTTCAATCTGGCCTATGTACTTCCTCTCCTTCTACGTCTGGTTGCCAGAATAAAGCAGGAGAGAGCATTGGTGATTCTGATAGCACCTGTGTGGCCACGCAGGACTTGGTATGCAGACCTAGTGGACATGTCCTCGGTTCTACCATGGACTCTGCCAATGAGGCAGGACCTTCTAATCCAAGGTCTGTTCACGCATCCAAATCTAATTTCTCTGCATCTGACTGCTTGGAGATTGAACGCCTGATTCTATCAAAGCATGGTTTCTCTGAGTCGGTCATTGATACCCTGATTCAGGCTAGAAAGCCTGTCACCAGGAAGATCTATCATAAGATTTGGCGCAAATATCTTTATTGGTGTGAATCCAAAGGTTACACGTGGAGTAAGATTAGGATTCCTAGAATATTGTCTTTTCTCCAAGAAGGTTTGGAGAAGGGATTATCAGCTAGTTCCTTATAAGGCCAAATATCTGCTTTGTCTATTCTTCTACACAAACGTCTGGCAGATGTCCCAGACGTTCGAGCATTTAGTCAGGCTTTGGTCAGAATCAAGCCTGTATTTAAACCTGTTGCTCCGCCATGGAGCCTAAATTTAGTTCTTAAAGTTCTTCAAGGGGTTCCATTTGAACCTATGCATTCCATGGATATTAAGCTTCTATCTTGGAAAGTTTTGTTTTTAGTAGCTATCTCTTCGGCTCGAAGAGTTCTGAGCTATATGCTTTACAGTGTGATTCCCCTTATCTTATTTTCCATGCAGATAAGGTGGTTTTGCGTACCAAACCTGGGTTTCTTCCTAAGGTTGTTTCTTATAAGAATATCAATCAAGAGATTGTTGTTCCTTCACTGTGTCCTAATCCTTCTTCAAAGAAGGAACGTCTGTTGCACAATCTTGATGTGGTTCGTGCTTTAAAGTTCTACTTACAAGCAACTAAAGATTTCCGTCAAACATCTTCATTGTTTGTTGTTTATTCTGGTAAGCGGAGAGGTCAGAAGGCTACGGCTACCTCTCTTTCCTTTTGGCTGAAAAGCATCATCCGTTTTGCTTATGAGACTGCTGGCCAACAGTCTCCTGAAAGAATTACTGCTCATTCTACTAGAGCTGTGGCTTCCACATGGCTTTTAAAAATGAGGCTTCTGTTAAACAGATTTGTAATGCGGCGACTTGGTCTTCGTTTCATACTTTTTCCAAATTTTACAAATTTGATACTTTTGCTTCTTCGGAGGCTATTTTTGGGAGAAAGGTTCTACAAGCAGTGGTGCCTTCCGTTTAAGGTCCCTGTCTTGTCCCTCCCTTCATCCGTGTCCTAAAGCTTTGGTATTGGTATCTAACAAGTAAGGATGAATCCGTGGACTCGATACATCTTACAAGAGAAAACATAATTTCTGCTTACCTGATAAATTTATTTCTCTTGTGATGTATCGAGTCCACGGCCCGCCATGTTTATTAAGACAGGCATATATATATATTTTTATTTTTAAACTTTCAGTCACCACTGCACCCTATAGTTTCTCCTTTTTCTTCCTAGCCTTCAGTCGAATGACTGGGGGGTGGAGCTAAGGGGGGAGCTATATAGGCAGCTCTGCTGTGGGTGCTCTCTCTGCCACTTCCTGTAGGGGAGTAGAATATCCCACAAGTAAGGATGAATCCGTGGACTCGATACATCACAAGAGAAATAAATTTATCAGGTAAGCATAAATTATGTTTTTTTGGTTGGACAGTTTAACACAGCAGATTCTGAATTATCTAACGTTATTTTTTTACTTCAACATGTAAATCATTTTATTTGTGATGGTATATTTGATGTTATGGCTTAAATCTTGGAATGATGATATGGAGTCTAAATCTAGATTATTATCTCTCTCTTTTCAGGGTAAAAATCTTTTTTGGTTCACAATTGGATTCTATTATCTCCACTGTTACTGGGGGTAAGGGAGTTTTTCTGCCCCAAGACAAGAAATCGAAGGGTAAATTTAAAGCTCCCAATCGTTTTTGTTCCTTTCGTCAGAATAGAGAACAGAAAACTGCTCCTTCCCTAAGGCCTCTGGCTCTATTTGGAGACCATCTCCAAATTGGAATAAATCCAAGCCTTATAAGA
Source organism: Bombina bombina (assembly GCF_027579735.1). Taxonomy (NCBI): domain Eukaryota; kingdom Metazoa; phylum Chordata; class Amphibia; order Anura; family Bombinatoridae; genus Bombina; species Bombina bombina. Next base: position 146,936 of record NW_026511721.1, read on the forward strand.
AACCAAATCCCGCCCCCAAACCTGCATGAAGGTGCGGCCCTCAAACCAGTTCTTCTGATGGGGGGCAGACTAAAGCTATTTCAAAGAATTTGGACAGACTCTGTCCAAAATCAATGGATTCAGAATATTATTTCTCAGGGGTATCGAATTGGATTCAGAATAAGACCTCCCATGGGAAGATTCTTTCTTACCCATGTACCAAAAACCCCAGTAAAAGCCCAAGCATTTCTGAAATGTGTTTCAGATTTAGAACTTTCAGGGGTAATTGTCCCTGTTCCTCAGCAGGAACAAGGATTGGGTTTTTATTCAAATCTATTCATTGTTCCAAAGAAGTCCAATTTTAGATCTGAAAACTTTAAATCCTTCTGTAAGAGTCTCAACTTTCAAGATGGTGACTATAAGGACTATTCTGCCTTTTGTTCAGAAAAGTCACTTCATGTCCACAATAGAATTACAGGACGCTTACCTTCACATTCTGATTCATACAGACCACTATCGATTTCTGAGATTCTCTTTTCAAAACAAGCATTACCAATTTGTCGCTCTTACGTTTGGCCAAGCAACAGCACCAAGAATATTCTCAAAGATTCTCTGTGCCCTTCTATCTGTAATTAGAGAGCAGGGTGTTTTCTTATTTTGACGATATCTTGGTACTAGCTCAATCTTTTCATTTAATAATTGGATACTTGTATAGTGCACAACCTCGAACTTAATTGACTCACGGCACTAATAACAGGTATTATTATTATTCTTCAGCAGAAACTCACACAAAACTGAGATTCCTCAGACAAAGGTCACCTTTTTAGGTTTCCAGATAGATTCAGTGTCCATGACTCTATCCCAAACAGAAAAGAGACAATTGAGATTGGTTTCATCCTGTCTAAACTTTCAGTCTCTATCATTCCCTTCAGTGGCTATGTGCATGGAAGTTTTAGGTCTCATGATTGCAGCATCAGATCCCTTTTTGCTCATTTTCATATGAGACCTCTACAGCTTTGCATGTTGCACCAATGGTGCAGGGATTATACTCCGATATCACAACTGATATACTTAAATCACAACACTCAACTCTCTCTGACTTTGTGGTTAAACTATCACCTTATTGTTCAAGGGGCCTCCTTTGTTCATCCTACCTGGACTGTGATCACAACAGATGCAAGTCTCACAGGTTGGGGAGCTGTTTGGGGGTCTCTGACAGCACAAGGGGTTTGGAATCCTCGAGAGACAAGGTTACCAATCAATATCTTAGAACTCCATTCTTTTTTAAGAGCTCTTCAGGCTTGGCCTCTATTAAAGAGAGAACCATATATTCAGTTTCAAACGTGGCATATGTAAATCATCAAGGAGGGACTCACAGAATCCAACTCTTGTCTAATCACTGCGATTCATATCCCAGGTGTAGACAATTGGAAAGCGGAATATCTCAGGCTGTCAATCTCTACATCCGGAGGAGTGGTCTCTCCACCCAGATGTATTCTATCAGATTGTGCAGATGTGGGGTCTTCCAGACATAGATCTGATGGCCTCTCATCTAAACAAGAAACTTCCCAGATACCTCTCCAGGTCCAGGGATCCTTATGCGGAAATTATGGATGCTCTAGCAGTTCCCTGGTTTTACCAACCTGCTTACATTTTTCCACCTCTAGTTCTTCTTCCAAGAGTAATCTCAAAGATCATAATGGAACAATCGTATGTGTTTTCTGATAGCACCAGCATGGCCCCACAGGTTCTGGTATGGGGACCTTGTCAAAATATCCAGTTGCCAACCTTGGGCACTTCCTCTAAGACCAGACCTTCTGTCTCAAGGCCCGTTTTTCCATCCGGATCTCAAATCTCTAAATTTGAAGGCATGGAAATTGAACGCTTAGTCCTCAGTCATAGAGGTTTCTCTGACTCAGTGATAAACACTATGATACAGACTCATAAGCCTGTTTCAAGGAACATATATCACAAGGTTTAGAAAACCTATATTTCACGGTGTTCCACTCATGATTATTCTTGGCATTCTTTTTGAATTCCTAGGATTCTTCAGTTTCTTCAGGATGGTTTGGATAAAGGTTTGTCTGCCAATACTGTCACGCTCAGCTGCTGGGAAGCTCTGCAGTCCTCTCTGTGTGCTTGATTGACAGGTGTCTGAGCCACCCCTTCCTGATGATGTCACAACCAGGCTTTTTATTCTGGCTTCCTGTTTCTCCAGTGTCCGTTTGTTTGTTAACTTTGAGGCTTCTGTTAGGATTTCGCTGAGGAATCTCTCTAACTGCTGCTTTTCTGTTGCCAATCTCTTCAAGGACTTACTATGCTGGATTAACCTTCAACCTCCTGAATACCTGTCTCCAAACAATGCAAGTACTGTTTGTTTTGTGAAACTTTCAAACTTCCTGTTTACCTGCTGCAATCCCTGCATATTCAGACTACTCTGTGTAGTGCAAACTATTCAAATACTGTTATTTCTGTGAATCCTTCAATCTGCATGTTTACCTGTTTCCAAACTCTGCAAATACAATTATTCAGTGTAAACCTTCAAACTGCTTGATATCCTGTTGCCAATCTCCACAAGTACTGATTAATCTGTGTTAACCTTCAAACTACCAGCTTACCTGTTGCTATCACTGCAAGTTCTGACAACACAGTGTTAACCTTCAAACTACCTGATTACATGTTGTTAATTCTGCAAGTTCTGACTACACAGTGTTTACCCTCAAACTGCCTGATTACCTGTTGCATACTCTGCAAAGACTGTCTACTCAGAGTTAACCCTCAAACTGCCTGATTACCTGTTGCATACTCTGCAAAGACTGTCTACACAGTGTTAACCTT
>NW_026511722.1:0-59941 GCF_027579735.1 Bombina bombina
AGGCCCCTCCCACCATGTACTGGATGTCAGAGGGGCCTTAAGAAAATACTCCTAGGAGTATCTGACTAGCCATGTGGAAACTAGGCCCCAAATAAAGACTTATCTCCCTCAGAGAAAAAACGTTCTATTTATGAAAACATGTAAACGTTTTGTCACTAAGTAATATGACTATTAAAATGAGTATTACCCGGTTTTGTAAGCATGATCCCAGTCGTTGTTAAATCACTGCATCTAGCTTACCTCAAATACATAAGGCTCTGTCAGCATTTTCTAGAACTTATTCATCTCTTTAGAAATAAAAATACTGAACATACCTCAAAGCAGGTAATCTGCAGACCGTTCCCCCAACTGAAGTTTTCCCATACTCTTCAGTTATGTGTGAGAAGAGCAATGGACCTTAGTTACAAACCGCTAAGATCATCAACCTCCAGGCAGAATTCTTCTAATTTCTGCCTGAGAGTAAAACAGTACAACGCCGGTACTGTTTAAAAATAACAAACTCTTGATTGAAGGTAAAACTACACTAAGTCACCACATATCTCTTGAGACTTCCTATCTTGTCGAGAGTTGCAAGAGAATGACTGGAGGTGGGGGTTAGGGGAGGAGCTATATAAACAGCTCTGCTGTGGGTGTCCTCTTGCAACTTCCTGTTGGGAAGGAGAATATCCCACAAGTAATGGATGAACCCGTGGACTGGATACACCTTACAAGAGAAAATAATCTATGTCACCTCCAAATTCCGGTATAACTGAGAAAACCGCGTTAGATATCCTGAAACATGCGACACCACTAGCTGCTCAAAAGGGAAGGTCTTTCATAAAAGGACCCCATCTCCCCCACCATTAAAAATATAAGTGCATAGTCGCATCTGAGATATATATATTGCCCAGAAATAAAGACTGCACTTACCTTGCTGCTGTGCGACAGCATGATAGTTCTCACAGGGTCCAGAGGTCTTCTCCCTCTCCCAGCCCTGTGGATACAGATAGGGCCTTAGTTAATATCTGCTAAGACCATCATAAGGGCAGCACACAGTATGGGAGGCACAGTGAGAGTTAAGTCCCACCAGTTTTCATTGCTTTAAATGCACCTGTAGCTCTACTCTAGAGACCGACAAGGAATACGGCTACACCCTTGATAAAATAGCACTCACTGGTACCATTTTAAAACAAACTATTGATTGAAGAACCTAAACATCTCACTTTACCTCTTCCTATCACTAACACAGGCAAAGAGAATGACTGGCGTGGGAGGGAAGGGAGGAGCTATATATATATAGCTCTGCTGTGGTGCTCTTTGCCTCCTCCTGCTGACCAGGAGGCGTAATCCCACAAGGATGAAATCCGTGGACTCATCGTGTCTTTAAAAAGAAAAAAAAAAAGAGTCTGACCCATACAAGATCCGCTCCTGGATCGGGTGCCAACCCTTCATGCTGACTTGGAATCAGCTGAATGTTTTTTTAGATTGCTTTCCCTTATTCCAGGACTGGTTGGGCTACCAGGAAGGCTTGGCTTGATCTTGCTTGGAGGAAGGGGAGGAAGACTTTCCTTTAAAGTTACGAAAGGAACGAAAATTACCGATGTCCCTTCTGCTTATTCTTTTTATCTTTAGGAAGAAAAGAACCCTTCCCTCTAGTAATATCTGAGAATTTCCGCCAAACCAGGTCCAAACAAGGTCTTACCCTTGTAAGGAATAGCCATGAGCTTAGATTTAGATGAAACATCTAGACCAGGACTTCAACCACAAGACCAGACATTTTGGCTCCCAATTTAATAACCTGTAAGGAAGCAATTGGCTAACTTGAGAGCCTTAATCCTGTCCTGGATCACATCAAGATGAGTATCCGTCTGAAGAGATTCAGACAACGCATCAAACCAGTAAGCTGCAGCGCTGGCAACAGTGGCGATACACACCGCAGGTTGCCATTGTAGACCCTGGTGGACATACATCTTTTTTAGTAAAGCCTCCAATTTTTTATCCATTGGATCTTTAAAAGAACAGCTATCCTCTATGGGAATAGTAGTCCTCTTGGCCAAAGTGGAGATCACTACTATCTAAGGAACCTCCTGCCACGAATCCTTAACAGAATCCTCTATAGGAAACATCTTCTTAAAAATAGGAGATGGAGAAAAGGGAATACCAGGTCTTTCCCATTCTCGAGCAATAATCTCCGCAGCACGGTCAGGAACCGGAAAAATCTCCACCGCGGAGGGAACATCAAAGTATTTGTTCAATTTACTAAACTTTTTAGGATTGATTACGATAGTTGTGTCGGAGTCGTCCAAAGTAGCCAAAACCTCCTTAAGTAATAAGCTAATGAGTTCTAGCTTAAATCTGAAGGATACTACTTCAGCATTAGAAGAAGTAATTACACTGACCTTACTAACCGTTTCCATAAATTTCCTTTTATGCCTTCCCTGCAACATGGGCAAAGTTGACAAGGCCTCAGATACCACAAGCGATACCTGGGAAGCAATGTCTTGTAGAGAAAATCCTACAGGATTGAAAGAGGAAACACAGGGCACTGTATGTGGAGACTGAAAAAGTTGGGACGCTTGAGAACACAGTTGCAGCATATCTGCAACAGGAGGCACCTGAACAGCATTTGCCTGGGATAATGGTGGCTCGTGGTCAAATATTTTATCTCTATAACTTAAAGTTCTCTCAATGCATGAGGAACAAAAAGGAACTGGGGGTTCCACCTGAGCATCAAAACATAACTGACAAGCAGCAAATTCGCCTGGGATAATGGTTTGAAAAGCCTCTTGATCCATCTAATGTAATAAATAAGGATAAAGTGTAAAAATTATTTATTTGAAAATAAATGTGTACTGTGTCTTTCAATAGAAATGTGTGTTAGCGCAACAAACCAAATAGACCTAAGGCTACCTATACGCCTCAGTAGCTTTACTGAGGTGCCTGCCTGTCCTGCAGCTCATTTTCAAATACAGAGCGGTTACAGAGCCCTAACTACCGAAAAAAAACGGTTTACAACAGTAATCTCCATGACCAAAAGGTAAAGTATAAAAACTACTATAACACGCTGAGCCACCATAAATCACCTTAGTGTCTCACGCCCAAACTGCCTAAAAGAAACCCCAAACATGAAGGTTTAATAAAGTCCCATATTAAATAAGACAGCTTTTAGCTGTAACAAGTGCCAGCAATCTCCTTGCAAAAGAAAATTAAAATGGCACTTACCTGAAAGTGCTGTCCGGCAGCAGGACAGCTCACCTGGTTTGAGAGGGTGCAGCACCTCACATGGACCTGTAAAGAGAGAAAAACTGAGTAAACCTACTCAGGTTTTCTAGTTAGGACAGCAGATTCTTGAGAAAATGCAGTGAGGATTGTACCTCACAAGTTCTCAAGTGCTCAAAAGCCACCACTGCCCTACTAAAGAGGCTGATGTGGACTAGGCTAGACCCCAGAAAAGAACAGAGAAAGCTTACTCTGCTTAAAAAATAATAAAATCTTGATTGAAGAAAACTTCTCATCAGACACCTAAACTTCACCTCCTCCTTGCACTACAGGCAAAGAGAATGACTGGGGGATTGTGGGTAGGGGGGTGATATTTAACAGCTTTGCTATGGTGCTCTTTGCCGCCTCCTGCTGGCCAGGTTTGATATTCCCAACAGTAATTGATGATGATCCGTGGACTCACTGTCATTAGAAAGAAATATTTTGACATGTGTAAATGCTACTCTCATATCATGAAAGAAAATGTCCCTTTAACGCTTACTTGCAAGTGCAGCTATCTTACCAATTTAGAGCAAATAGAAGACCAAAATTGAATTCTTTATTGAAAAATAAAATAAATGGACATGAAAAACATTTAGGTTAAAACATTAGAAGAAAAATCTAAATTTTAGTACTTACTGGCCTGGACAACAGCTTGAGTTTGTGCAGATGTGCCTGATGCAATGTTTGTTAATGCCCATGCTGCCTCAAACTGTAAAGAAGGGCTGTTGAAAAAAGAAAATGTGTGAAATTAAATACTTCTATGAAATTGGTTAGTTTTGTGTTTTGAAAGGATATATGGAGTTTGGTAATCTATTACAATAATTTAAGATACAACCCAGATAATGTTTACAAATAAAGACAATTTCCTCATAACTTTTATTCTACTTAACTTAAACTCTACTTTTATTCTACTTAACTTAAACTCAGGAAAGACTTTAAACTAAATGTGATCATACAATATCATTTGTCATGCTAGCTGCTATACCTCTTAGAATGTGTAAATGCAGAGCTTGACAAACACTCCTGGCTCCTAACTTTTTGGGTTATTCACCATAGATCTATATACAGATACCATTGTCTGGCTCCTAAATTTTAAAGAGATTTGTCGAGCCCTGGTGTAATGATTTTACCATTTTGGTAAGAGACTGTTTCCCTGGGCATGACAATCTACAGCGACATTTTAGACAGCACACACATTTACGTACTTATCATCTGATTCTAAACATTTCACCAAGATTGGCAGAATTCCAGATTTTATGAGGTCATCTATAGGTGGGTTTCTATCGCTTGATAGCAGTTTCCTGAAAAAAAACGAGAAAAAAAAAAAAAACACAACACTAATTTATTTGTAGACTAGCTTTGACATTTTTAACTAAGCATTCCATTTATATTTGTTCATGATTCACATAGGGCTTGTACTTTTAAATAAACTTTCTTATTTACTTCTATTATCTAATTTGTTTTTGGTATTGTTTGTTGGAAAGCATACCTAGGTAGGCTCTGGACCAACAATGCACTACTGGGCGCTAGATGCAGATAGGTGGCTGCACATATATGCTTCATTGGCTCACCTGATGTGTTCAGATAGCTCCAAGTAGTGCATTGTTTCTTCAACAAATGATATCAAGAGAATGAAGCAAGTTTGATAAAACAAATAAAATAGGCAAATGCATGATCTGAATCATGAAATACATATTTTGGATTGCATGCCCATTTAACCCCTTAACGACCAGCAACATACCCTGAACAAGACCGTACTATTTTAGCAAGCCTTCAGGGAGGGAGGAAGGGTCTAATAGTGGGTACGTTGTGGTCATTAAGGGGTTAATTTATACAGAGTAATAAATTATTAACTAAATATTTGTTACCTTGCTGCCTGTACAGCACTTAGCTGGGTAGAGGGATTATCACTGGTGGCATTCTGTAATCATGCAAAAAAAAGTCAGTTAGCATTATCGAAATGTGAAAACCAGAAAGCTATACTTAAAATAATATGAAAGATACATACCTGTAGTATTGCTTCTAGTGTTACATTTTGCTTGGGGAGCAAAATAAAAATATATTAGCTACAATATATTCATGAAATGTTATAAAGTGGTAAAAAACATACATACAAATCTACTAAGTGATAATACACATTTTGACTAAATTCTTAGGACTGTGCATTCAGCAGCTTCGTTAGCTGGATTTGCACAGATCTTAGTATGTTGCACTTTAAAAAGAAGAAATCCATCCAAAAAGAGCCGAAGGCCTAACAAAGCTGCCAAATGCACAGGCTCATTTCTTAGTAAATAACAATGGTTTTAAAAAGTATTAATGGTCAATCTTTCTCATGAAATGTGCATATTCAGTGGCATACAACCAACTTAAAAAAGAAAAGGGATGTTAAAGTCGTTTACATGTGAAGCGTTTGCGGTTAATAATAAAATCATTAACAACTCCAGCCATTATTTTGAACTCGAAATATTAAATACAAACCGATTTGAAATCTGCATCAATGTCAGAGTCTTCTAGACTCTCTTCTTGAGGGACATTTCTCTTCTTTAACAGATGTTCATCACGTTTGTTCTAAAGAAAAACAAAAAAGGGGGGGATATTTAAACAGAACGTATATATTAAACAATCTTTTTAATGCTGGAAGACATACTAACCCTTTCCACAAAATAATATATTTATCTTCTGACCATTGAAAAAGCCTACTATACTAAAGCAGCATTAGATTTAAAAGGAAACCCCATAAAATGCTTAAAAATATTTAAAAAAGCCAGCAATAGAAACACAGCCTGCTAGCATTTACATCCACATCAGATTCCCCAGATAAACCTGTTACCTGCCGGACTAGACTTTATTTGGTGGCTATGATGAATCAACTGACCGGAGGCTCTCTACCTTTAATACGGTATCTCCTCTTCTCCTTTCCCGTTATCTGTTAGCTGAGTCGGAGCGTCTGAGTTGCCTGGCTAAGGACACCCCCCCAATAGGATCGTGGTATTGGTGCTTTATCCAATAAATGTCACAGCTGTCTTACACAGTCCAATCACGATCTCATTGGGGGGCGTGTCCTTAGGAAGGCAAGGTCTCAGCTAGCTGGTAACGGGTGAAGGAATGGAGAACAGGATACATCAAAGGGAGCCTTGGGTCAGTAGATTGTAATGAAATCTACGGTAGATTGTACAACTACGGTATTCATGAAGTTACAGTATACCGGTATTTTTATGATCACTGAAACGGCCCTTATTAAGGATTAATACGGTAAAACCGGTAAAACAAAATACAGTAAAAATAAAATCAAATACCGTAAAGTCAAGTACCAGTAAATGATTCTTTATTCCATGGTACGTTAAACAAGATAAAAAAGGAAGACTGGTTTAAAAAAAAAAAGACTTCCTTTTTTGTATCCTGTTTTTTTCAAGCACCATGGAATAAATAATTTTTAAAAAGTTTTACAGTATACTGTATTCTACTTTGAGTTTCTTTTTTTTTTTTTTACCAGAGTGGATATTGGCAGCCTGTGTGTGTGGGGGGTGGTTAAGGAGACTTACCTTACCTGTCATGGAGGGAGGGGGGGGTCTGTGACTGAGGGAGATAGGGGGCTGAGAGGGTGGGGAAGGATGAGGTAGTTATCTGTAATAGGGTGAGTTGTGGGCAGCCTGTGGTTCTGAGGGGGCTGTGTGGGGGGGGGGGGGTAAGGAGGCTTACCTTACCTGTCATGGAGGGAGGGGGTCTGTGACTGAGGGAGATAGGGGGCTGAGAGGGAGAGGAGGGCTGAGGTACCATAGTTATCTGTAATAGGGTGAGTTGTAGGCAGCCTGTGGTTCTGAGGGGGCTGTGTGTGGGGGGGGGGGGGGGGAGGGAGGGTAAGGAGACTAACCTTTCCTGTCATGGAAAGAGGGGGTCTGTGTTCGAGAGTTAGGGGGCTGAGAGGGTGAGGAGGGCTGAGGGGAGGTAGTTACCTGTAATAGGGTGAGTTGTGGGCACTGTGTGAGGAAAGGAGGCTGAATGGGTTAAGAGGCAGCCTTAGAGGGTTAAGAGGGGGCTGTGTGTAAGGAGACTGTCATTGAGGGAGGGAGGCTAAGAGATTAAGGAGGGGTCTGTGTGTGTGGGAAATAGGGGGGCTGAGATGGTGAGGATGAGAGGGGATGTTTTTAAGAATAAGATTAGAAAAGGATGCTGAGAGTGAAAGGAGAGACTGTTTAGGAGGGAGGGGGTGTATGAGGGAGAGGGGCCTGAAATAATCAGGGGGTGCATGAGGGAGAGGGGGCTGAGAGGGTGAGGAGGAAGGCTGAGAGGGTAAGGAGACAGAAGCTGTTTGTGATTGAGACCACAAACAAAGCAGATGTTTGACGAAAATCCTTCATAGCTAGTAAATAAAATTTTAAAGCACGAACCACATCAAGACTGTGTAATAGACGTTCCTTCTTTGAAGAAGGATTAGGACATAGTGAAGGAACAACAATCTCCTGATTGATATTTTTATTAGATACCACCTTAGGAAGAAAACCAGGTTTGGTACGTAACACTACCTTATCTGCATGGAAAATGAGATAAGGGGAATCACATTGTAAAAACAGAATTTATGTTTACCTGATAAATTACTTTCTCCAACGGTGTGTCCGGTCCACGGCGTCATCCTTACTTGTGGGATATTCTCTTCCCCAACAGGAAATGGCAAAGAGCCCAGCAAAGCTGGTCACATGATCCCTCCTAGGCTCCGCCTACCCCAGTCATTCGACCGACGTTAAGGAGGAATATTTGCATAGGAGAAACCATATGATACCGTGGTGACTGTAGTTAAAGAAAATAAATTATCAGACCTGATTAAAAAACCAGGGCGGGCCGTGGACCGGACACACCGTTGGAGAAAGTAATTTATCAGGTAAACATAAATTCTGTTTTCTCCAACATAGGTGTGTCCGGTCCACGGCGTCATCCTTACTTGTGGGAACCAATACCAAAGCTTTAGGACACGGATGAAGGGAGGGAGCAAATCAGGTCACCTAAATGGAAGGCACCACGGCTTGCAAAACCTTTCTCCCAAAAACAGCCTCAGAAGAAGCAAAAGTATCAAACTTGTAAAATTTGGTAAAAGTGTGCAGTGAAGACCAAGTCGCTGCCCTACATATCTGATCAACAGAAGCCTCGTTCTTGAAGGCCCATGTGGAAGCCACAGCCCTAGTGGAATGAGCTGTGATTCTTTCAGGAGGCTGCCGTCCGGCAGTCTCGTAAGCCAATCTGATGATGCTTTTAATCCAAAAAGAGAGAGAGGTAGAAGTTGCTTTTTGACCTCTCCTTTTACCAGAATAAACAACAAACAAGGAAGATGTTTGTCTAAAATCCTTTGTAGCATCTAAATAGAATTTTAGAGCGCGAACAACATCCAAATTGTGCAACAAACGTTCCTTCTTCGAAACTGGTTTCGGACACAAAGAAGGCACGACTATCTCCTGGTTAATGTTTTTGTTAGAAACAACTTTTGGAAGAAAACCAGGTTTAGTACGTAAAACCACCTTATCTGCATGGAACACCAGATAAGGAGGATAACACTGCAGAGCAGATAATTCTGAAACTCTTCTAGCAGAAGAAATTGCAACCAAAAACAAAACTTTCCAAGATAATAACTTAATATCAACGGAATGTAAGGGTTCAAACGGAACCCCCTGAAGAACTGAAAGAACTAAGTTGAGACTCCAAGGAGGAGTCAAAGGTTTGTAAACAGGCTTGATTCTAACCAGAGCCTGAACAAAGGCTTGAACATCTGGCACAGCTGCCAGCTTTTTGTGAAGTAACACAGACAAGGCAGAAATCTGTCCCTTCAAGGAACTTGCAGATAATCCTTTCTCCAATCCTTCTTGGAGAAAGGATAGAATCTTAGGAATCTTTACCTTGTCCCAGGGGAATCCTTTAGATTCACACCAACAGATATATTTTTTCCATATTTTGTGGTAAATTTTTCTAGTTACAGGCTTTCTGGCCTGAACAAGAGTATCAATAACAGAATCTGAGAACCCTCGTTTTGATAAAATCAAGCGTTCAATCTCCAAGCAGTCAGCTGGAGTGAGACCAGATTCGGATGTTCGAACGGACCTTGAACAAGAAGGTCTCGTCTCAAAGGTAGCTTCCATGGTGGAGCCGATGACATATTCACCAGATCTGCATACCAAGTCCTGCGTGGCCACGCAGGAGCTATCAAGATCACCGACGCCCTCTCCTGATGGATCCTGGCTACCAGCCTGGGGATGAGAGGAAACGGCGGGAATACATAAGCTAGTTTGAAGGTCCAAGGTGCTACTAGTGCATCTACTAGAGTCGCCTTGGGATCCCTGGATCTGGACCCGTAGCAAGGAACCTTGAAGTTCTGACGAGAGGCCATCAGATCCATGTCTGGAATGCCCCACAGTTGAGTGATTTGGGCAAAGATTTCCGGATGGAGTTCCCACTCCCCCGGATGCAATGTCTGACGACTCAGAAAAACATAATTTATGTAAGAACTTACCTGATAAATTCATTTCTTTCATATTAACAAGAGTCCATGAGCTAGTGACGTATGGGATATACATTCCTACCAGGAGGGGCAAAGTTTCCCAAACCTTAAAATGCCTATAAATACACCCCTCACCACACCCACAAATCAGTTTAACGAATAGCCAAGAAGTGGGGTGATAAGAAAAAGTGCGAAGCATATAAAATAAGGAATTGGAATAATTGTGCTTTATACAAAAAAATCATAACCACCACAAAAAAGGGTGGGCCTCATGGACTCTTGTTAATATGAAAGAAATGAATTTATCAGGTAAGTTCTTACATAAATTATGTTTTCTTTCATGTAATTAACAAGAGTCCATGAGCTAGTGACGTATGGGATAATGACTACCCAAGATGTGGATCTTTCCACACAAGAGTCACTAGAGAGGGAGGGATAAAATAAAGACAGCCAATTCCTGCTGAAAATAATCCACACCCAAAATAAAGTTTAACAAAAAACATAAGCAGAAGATTCAAACTGAAACCGCTGCCTGAAGAACTTTTCTACCAAAAACTGCTTCAGAAGAAGAAAATACATCAAAATGGTAGAATTTAGTAAAAGTATGCAAAGAAGACCAAGTTGCTGCTTTGCAGATCTGGTCAACCGAAGCTTCATTCCTAAACGCCCAGGAAGTAGATACTGACCTAGTAGAATGAGCTGTAATTCTTTGAGGCGGAGTTTTACCCGACTCAACATAGGCAAGATGAATTAAAGATTTCAACCAAGATGCCAAAGAAATGGCAGAAGCTTTCTGGCCTTTCCTAGAACCGGAAAAGATAACAAATAGACTAGAAGTCTTACGGAAAGATTTCGTAGCTTCAACATAATATTTCAAAGCTCTAACAACATCCAAAGAATGCAATGATTTCTCCTTAGAATTCTTAGGATTAGGACATAATGAAGGAACCACAATTTCTCTACTAATGTTGTTGGAGTTCACAACTTTAGGTAAAAATTCAAAAGAAGTTCGCAACACCGCCTTATCCTGATGAAAAATCAGAAAAGGAGACTCACACGAAAGAGCAGATAATTCAGAAACTCTTCTAGCAGAAGAGATGGCCAAAAGGAACAAAACTTTCCAAGAAAGTAATTTAATGTCCAATGAATGCATAGGTTCAAACGGAGGAGCTTGAAGAGCTCCCAGAACCAAATTCAAACTCCAAGGAGGAGAAATTGACTTAATGACAGGTTTTATACGAACCAAAGCTTGTACAAAACAATGAATATCAGGAAGAATAGCAATCTTTCTGTGAAAAAGAACAGAAAGAGCAGAGATTTGTCCTTTCAAAGAACTTGCGGACAAACCCTTATCCAAACCATCCTGAAGAAATTGTAAAATTCTCGGTATTCTAAAAGAATGCCAAGAAAAATGATGAGAAAGACACCATGAAATATAAGTCTTCCAGACTCTATAATATATCTCTCGAGATACAGATTTATGAGCCTGTAACATAGTATTAATCACGGAGTCAGAGAAACCTCTATGACCAAGAATCAAGCGTTCAATCTCCATACCTTTAAATTTAAGGATTTCAGATCCGGATGGAAAAAAGGACCTTGTGACAGAAGGTCTGGTCTTAACGGAAGAGTCCATGGCTGGCAAGATGCCATCCGGACAAGATCCGCATACCAAAACCTGTGAGGCCATGCCGGAGCTATTAGCAGAACAAACGAGCATTCCCTCAGAATCTTGGAGATTACTCTTGGAAGAAGAACTAGAGGCGGAAAGATATAAGCAGGATGATACTTCCAAGGAAGTGATAATGCATCCACTGCCTCCGCCTGAGGATCCCGGGATCTGGACAGATACCTGGGAAGTTTCTTGTTTAGATGAGAGGCCATCAGATCTATCTCTGGGAGCCCCCACAATTGAACAATCTGAAGAAATACCTCTGGGTGAAGAGACCATTCGCCCGGATGCAACGTTTGGCGACTGAGATAATCCGCTTCCCAATTGTCTACACCTGGGATATGAACCGCAGAGATTAGACAGGAGCTGGATTCCGCCCAAACCAAAATTCGAGATACTTCTTTCATAGCCAGAGGACTGTGAGTCCCTCCTTGATGATTGATGTATGCCACAGTTGTGACATTGTCTGTCTGAAAACAAATGAACGATTCTCTCTTCAGAAGAGGCCAAAACTGAAGAGCTCTGAAAATTGCACGGAGTTCCAAAATATTGATCGGTAATCTCACCTCCTGAGATTCCCAAACTCCTTGTGCCGTCAGAGATCCCCACACAGCTCCCCAACCTGTGAGACTTGCATCTGTTGAAATTACAGTCCAGGTCGGAAGAACAAAAGAAGCCCCCTGAATTAAACGATGGTGATTTGTCCACCACGTTAGAGAGTGTCGAACAATCGGTTTTAAAGATATTAATTGAGATATCTTCGTGTAATCCCTGCACCATTGGTTCAGCATACAGAGCTGAAGAGGTCGCATGTGAAAACGAGCAAAGGGGATCGCGTCCGATGCAGCAGTCATAAGACCTAGAATTTCCATGCATAAGGCTACCGAAGGGAATGATTGTGACTGAAGGTTTCGACAAGCTGTAATCAATTTTAGACGTCTCTTGTCTGTTAAAGACAGAGTCATGGACACTGAATCTATCTGGAAACCCAGAAAGGTTACCCTTGTTTGAGGAATCAAAGAACTGATTTGATAAATTGATCCTCCAACCATGATCTTGAAGAAACAACACAAGTCGATTCGTATGAGACTCTGCTAAATGTAAAGACGGAGCAAGTACCAAGATATCGTCCAAATAAGGAAATACCACAATACCCTGTTCTCTGATTACAGACAGAAGGGCACCGAGAATCTTTGTGAAAATTCTTGGAGCTGTAGCAAGGCCAAACGGTAGAGCCACAAATTGGTAATGCTTGTCTAGAAAAGAGAATCTCAGGAACTGATAATGATCTGGATGAATCGGAATATGCAGATATGCATCCTGTAAATCTATTGTGGACATATAATTCCCTTGCTGAACAAAAGGCAATATAGTCCTTACAGTTACCATCTTGAACGTTGGTATCCTTACATAACGATTCAATAATTTTAGATCCAGAACTGGTCTGAAGGAATTCTCCTTCTTTGGTACAATGAAGAGATTTGAATAAAACCCCATCCCCTGTTCCGGAACTGGAACTGGCATAATTACTCCAGCCAACTCTAGATCTGAAACACAATTCAGAAATGCTTGAGCTTTCACTGGATTTACTGGGACATGGGAAAGAAAAAATCTCTTTGCAGGAGGTCTCATCTTGAAACCAATTCTGTACCCTTCTGAAACAATGTTCTGAATCCAAAGATTGTGAACAGATTTGATCCAAATTTCTTTGAAAAAACGTAACCTGCCCCCTACCAGCTGAACTGGAATGAGGGCCGTACCTTCATGTGAACTTAGAAGCAGGCTTTGCCTTTCTAGCAGGCTTGGATTTATTCCAGACTGGAGATGGTTTCCAAACTGAAACTGCTCCTGAGGACGAAGGATCAGGCTTTTGTTCTTTGTTGAAACGAAAGGAACGAAAACGATTGTTAGCCCTGTTTTTACCTTTAGATTTTTTATCCTGTGGTAAAAAAGTTCCTTTCCCACCAGTAACAGTTGAAATAATAGAATCCAACTGAGAACCAAATAATTTGTTTCCCTGGAAAGAAATGGAAAGTAGAGTTGATTTAGAAGCCATATCAGCATTCCAAGTCTTAAGCCATAAAGCTCTTCTGGCTAAGATAGCCAGAGACATAAATCTAACATCAACTCTAATAATATCAAAAATGGCATCACAGATGAAATTATTAGCATGCTGGAGAAGAATAATAATATCATGAGAATCACGATTTGTTACTTGTTGCGCTAGAGTTTCCAACCAAAAAGTTGAAGCTGCAGCAACATCAGCCAATGATATAGCAGGTCTAAGAAGATTACCTGAACATAGATAAGCTTTTCTTAGAAAAGATTCAATTTTTCTATCTAAAGGATCCTTAAACGAGGTACCATCTGACGTAGGAATGGTAGTACGTTTAGCAAGGGTAGAAATAGCCCCATCAACTTTAGGGATTTTGTCCCAAAATTCTAACCTGTCAGGCGGAACAGGATATAATTGTTTAAAACGTTTAGAAGGAGTAAATGAATTACCCAATTTATCCCATTCCTTAGCAATTACTGCAGAAATAGCATTAGGAACAGGAAAGACTTCTGGAATAACCGCAGGAGCTTTAAAAACCTTATCCAAACGTATAGAATTAGTATCAAGAGGACTAGAATCCTCTATTTCTAAAGCAATTAGTACTTCTTTAAGTAAAGAGCGAATAAATTCCATCTTAAATAAATATGAAGATTTATCAGCATCAATCTCTGAGACAGAATCCTCTGAACTAGAAGAGTCCAAAGAATCAGAATGATGGTGTTCATTTAAAAATTCATCTGTAGAGAGAGAAGATTTAAAAGACTTTTTACGTTTACTAGAAGGAGAAATAACAGACAAAGCCTTCTTTATGGATTCAGAAACAAAATCTCTTATGTTATCAGGAACATTCTGCACCTTAGATGTTGAGGGAACTGCAACAGGCAATGGTACATCACTAAAGGAAATTATCTGCTTTAACAAGTTTGTCATGACAATTAATACAAACAACAGCTGGAGAAATAGCTACCAAAAGTTTACAGCAGATACACTTAGCTTTGGTAGATCCAGCAGGCAGTGGTTTTCCTGTAGTATCTTCTGGCTCAGATGCAACGTGAGACATCTTGCAATATGTAAGAGAAAAAACAACATATAAAGCAAAATAAATCAAATTCCTTATAAGACAGTTTCAGGAATGGGAAAAAAAATGCCAAACATCAAGCTTCTAGCAACCAGAAGCAAATGAAAATGAGACTGAAATAATGTGGAGACAAAAGCGACGCCCATATTTTTTGGCGCCAAATAAGACGCCCACATTATTTGGCGCCTAAATGCTTTTGGCGCCAAAAATGACGCCACATCCGGAACGCCGACATTTTTGGCGCAAAATAACGTCAAAAAATGACGCAACTTCCGGCGACACGTATGACGCCGGAAACGGAAATGAATTTTTGCGCCAAAAAAATCCGCGCCAAAAATGACGCAATAAAATGAAGCATTTTCAGCCCCCGCGAGCCTAACAGCCCACAGGGAAAAAAGTCAAATTTTTGAGGTAAGACAAAATATGATAATTTAAAGCATAATCCCAAATATGAAACTGACTGTCTGGAAATAAGGAAAGTTGAACATTCTGAGTCAAGGCAAATAAATGTTTGAATACATATATTAAGAACTTTATAAATAAAGTGCCCAACCATAGCTTAGAGTGTCACAGAAAATAAGACTTACTTACCCCAGGACACTCATCTACATGTTTGTAGAAAGCCAAACCAGTACTGAAACGAGAATCAGTAGAGGAAATGGTAAATATAAGAGTATATCGTCGATCTGAAAAGGGAGGTAAGAGATGAATCTCTACGACCGATAACAGAGAACCTTATGAAATAGACCCCGTAGAAGGAGATCACTGCATTCAATAGGCAATACTCTCCTCACATCCCTCTGACATTCACTGCACGCTGAGAGGAAAACCGGGCTCCAACTTGCTGCGGAGCGCATATCAACGTAGAATCTAGCACAAACTTACTTCACCACCTCCCTTGGAGGCAAAGTTTGTAAAACTGATTTGTGGGTGTGGTGAGGGGTGTATTTATAGGCATTTTAAGGTTTGGGAAACTTTGCCCCTCCTGGTAGGAATGTATATCCCATACGTCACTAGCTCATGGACTCTTGTTAATTACATGAAAGAAATCCGCTTCCCAATTTTCCACTCCTGGGATGTGGATTGCAGACAGGTGGCAGGAGCGAGTCTCCGCCCATTGAATGATTTTGGTCACTTCTTCCATCGCCAGGGAACTCCTTGTTCCCCCCTGATGGTTGATGTACGCAACAGTCGTCATGTTGTCTGATTGAAACCGTATGAACTTGGCCTTCGCTAGCTGAGGCCAAGCCTTGAGAGCATTGAATATCGCTCTCAGTTCCAGAATATTTATCGGTAGAAGAGATTCTTCGGAGACAAGTCTGTATAGTCCCCATTCCACTGACTGAGCATGCACAGTTGTAATGGTCTTAGATGAATGCGCGCAAAAGGAACTATGTCCATTGCCGCTACCATCAAACCTATTACTTCCATGCACTGCGCTATGGAAGGAAGAGGAACGGAATGAAGTGTCCGACAAGAGTTTAGAAGTTTTGTTTTTCTGGCCTCTGTCAGAAAAATCCTCATTTCTAAGGAGTCTATTATTGTTCCCAAGAAGGGAACCCTTGTCGACGGAGATAGAGAACTCTTTTCCACGTTCACTTTCCATCCGTGAGATCTGAGAAAGGCCAGGACTATGTCCGTGTGAGCCTTTGCTTGAGGAAGGGACGACGCTTGAATCAGAATGTCGTCCAAGTAAGGTACTACTGCAATGCCCCTTGGTCTTAGCACCGCTAGAAGGGACCCTAGTACCTTTGTGAAAATCCTTGGAGCAGTGGCTAATCCGAAAGGAAGCGCCACGAACTGGTAATGCTTGTCCAGGAATGCGAACCTTAGGAACCGATGATGTTCCTTGTGGATAGGAATACGTAGATACGCATCCTTTAAATCCACCGTGGTCATGAATTGACCTTCCTGGATGGAAGGAAGAATTGTTCGAATGGTTTCCATCTTGAACGATGGAACCTTGAGAAACTTGTTTAAGATCTTGAGATCTAAGATTGGTCTGAACGTTCCCTCTTTTTTGGGAACTATGAACAGATTGGAGTAGAACCCCATCCCTTGTTCTCCTAATGGAACAGGATGAATCACTCCCATTTTTAGCAGGTCTTCTACACAATGTAAGAATGCCTGTCTTTTTATGTGGTCTGAAGACAATTGAGACCTGTGGAACCTCCCCCTTGGGGGAAGCCCCTTGAATTCCAGAAGATAACCTTGGGAGACTATTTCTAGCGCCCAAGGATCCAGAACATCTCTTGCCCAAGCCTGAGCGAAGAGAGAGTGTCTGCCCCCCACCAGATCCGGTCCCGGATCGGGGGCCAACATTTCATGCTGTCTTGGTAGCAGTGGCAGGTTTCTAGGCCTGCTTTCCCTTGTTCCAGCCTTGCATTGGTCTCCAGGCTGGCTTGGCTTGAGAAGTATTACCCTCTTGTTTAGAGGACGTAGCACTTGGGGCTGGTCCGTTTCTACGAAAGGGACGAAAATTAGGTTTATTTTTGGCCTTGAAAGACCTATCCTGAGGAAGGGCGTGGCCCTTACCCCCAGTGATATCAGAGATAATCTCTTTCAAGTCAGGGCCAAACAGCGTTTTCCCCTTGAAAGGAATGTTAAGTAGTTTGTTCTTGGAAGACGCATCCGCTGACCAAGATTTCAACCTAAGCGCTCTGCGCGCCACAATAGCAAACCCAGAATTTTTCGCCGCTAACCTAGCCAATTGCAAAGTGGCGTCTAGGGTGAAAGAATTAGCCAATTTGAGAGCACGGATTCTGTCCATAATCTCCTCATAAGGAGGAGAATCACTATCGATCGCCTTAACTAGTTCATCGAACCAGAAACACGCGGCTGTAGTGACAGGGACAATGCATGAAATTGGTTGTAGAAGGTAACCTTGCTGAACAAACATCTTTTTAAGCAAACCTTCTAATTTTTTATCCATAGGATCTTTGAAAGCACAACTATCTTCTATGGGTATAGTGGTGCGTTTGTTTAAAGTAGAAACCGCTCCCTCGACCTTGGGGACTGTCTGCCATAAGTCCTTTCTGGGGTCGACCATAGGAAACAATTTTTTAAATATGGGGGGAGGGACGAAAGGTATACCGGGCCTTTCCCATTCTTTATTTACAATGTCCGCCACCCGCTTGGGTATAGGAAAAGCTTCTGGGAGCCCCGGGACCTCTAGGAACTTGTCCATTTTACATAGTTTCTCTGGGATGATCAAATTCTCACAATCATCCAGAGTGGATAATACCTCCTTAAGCAGAGCGCGGAGATGTTCCAACTTAAATTTAAATGTAATCACATCGGGTTCAGCTTGTTGAGAAATTTTCCCTGAATCTGAAATTTCTCCCTCAGACAAAACCTCCCTGGCCCCCTCAGACTGGTGTAGGGGCATTTCAGAACCATTATCATCAGCGTCCTCATGCTCTTCAGTATCTAAAACAGAGCAGTCGCGCTTACGCTGATAAGTGAGCATTTTGGCTAAAATGTTTTTGATAGAATTATCCATTACAGCCGTTAATTGTTGCATAGTAAGGAGTATTGGCGCGCTAGATGTACTAGGGGCCTCCTGAGTGGGCAAGACTCGTGTAGACGAAGGAGGGAATGATGCAGTACCATGCTTACTCCCCTCACTTGAGGAATCATCTTGGGCATCATTTTCAGTGTCACATAAATCACATTTATTTAAATGAGAAGGAACCCTGGCTTCCCCACATTCAGAACACAGTCTATCTGGTAGTTCAGACATGTTAAACAGGCATAAACTTGATAACAAAGTACAAAAAACGTTTTAAAATAAAACCGTTACTGTCACTTTAAATTTTAAACTGAACACACTTTATTACTGCAATTGCGAAAAAGTATGAAGGAATTGTTCAAAATTCACCAAAATTTCACCACAGTGTCTTAAAGCCTTAAAAGTATTGCACACCAAATTTGGAAGCTTTAACCCTTAAAATAACGGAACCGGAGCCGTTTTTAACTTTAACCCCTTTACAGTCCCTGGTATCTGCTTTGCTGAGACCCAAGCAAGCCCAAAGGGGAATACGATACCAAATGACGCCTTCAGAAAGTCTTTTCTATGTATCAGAGTTCCTCACACATGCGACTGCATGTCATGCCTCTCAAAAACAAGTGCGCAATACCGGCGCGAAAATGAGGCTCTGCCTATGATTAGGGAAAGCCCCTAAAGAATAAGGTGTCTAAAACAGTGCCTGCCGATATTATTTTACCAAAATACCCAGATTAAATGATTCCTCAAGGCTAAATATGTGTAATTATATGAATCGATTTAGCCCAGAAAAAGTCTACAGTCATAATAAGCCCTTGTGAAGCCCTTATTTACTTTCTGAATAAACATGGCTTACCGGATCCCATAGGGAAAATGACAGCTTCCAGCATTACTTCGTCTTGTTAGAATGTGTCATACCTCAAGCAGCAAAAGACTGCTCACTGTTCCCCCAACTGAAGTTAATTCCTCTCAACAGTCCTGTGTGGAACAGCCATGGATTTTAGTAACGGTTGCTAAAATCATTTTCCTCTTACAAACAGAAATCTTCATCTCTTTTCTGTTTCAGAGTAAATAGTACATACCAGCACTATTTTAAAATAACAAACTCTTGATTGAATAATAAAACTACATTTAAACACTAAAAAACTCTAAGCCATCTCCGTGGAGATGTTGCCTGTACAACGGCAAAGAGAATGACTGGGGTAGGCGGAGCCTAGGAGGGATCATGTGACCAGCTTTGCTGGGCTCTTTGCCATTTCCTGTTGGGGAAGAGAATATCCCACAAGTAAGGATGAAGCCGTGGACCGGACACACCTATGTTGGAGAAACAGATAACTCCAAAACTCTTCGAGCCGAGGAGATAGCTTACTAAAAACAGAACTTTCCAAGATAAAAGTTTAATATCTATGGAATGCAAAAGTTCGAACGGAACCCCTTGTAGAACCTGAAGAACTAAATTTAAACTCCATGGTGGAGCAACAGGTTTAAACACAGGCTTGATTCTAACTAAAGCCTGACAAAACGCCTGAACATCTGGAGTATCAGCCAGACTCTTGTGCAAAAGAATAGACAGAGCAGAAATCTGTCCCTTTAAGGAACTAGCCGACAATCCCTTCTCCAATCCTTCTTGGAGAAAAGATAATATCCTAGGAATCCTGACCTTACTCCATGAGTAGCCTTTGGATTCACACCAATGAAGATATCTACACAATATCTTGTGATAGATTTTCCTAGTGACCGGCTTTCGAGCCTGAATTAAGGTGTCAATGACCGACTCAGAGAAACCACGCTTTGATAAAATCAAGAGTTCAATCTCCAAGCAGTCAGACGCAGAGAAATTAGATTTGGATGGTTGAAAGGACCCTGAAGTAGAAGGTCCTGCCTCAGCGGCAGAGTCCATGGTGGAAGGGATGACATGTCCACCAGATCTGCATACCAAGTCCTGCGTGGCCATGCAGGTGCTATCAAAATCACCGAAGCTCTCTCCTTCTTGATCTTGGCAATCAGACGAGGGAGCAGAGGAAACGGTGGAAACACATAAGCCAGGTTAAAGGACCAAGGCGCTGCTAGAGCATCTATCAGCGCTGCCTTGGGATCCCTGGACCTGGATCCGTAACAAGGAAGTTTGGCGTTCTGACGAGACGCCATGAGATCCAGTTCTGGTTTGCCCCAAAGTTGAATCAACTGTGCAAATACCTCCGGATGGAGTTCCCACTCCCCCGGCTGATAGATGGCAAGAGTGAACCTCTGCCCATAGAATTATTTTTGAAACCTCCAACATTGCTAGGGAACTCCTTGTTCCCCCTTGATGGTTGATGTAGGCTACAGTCGTGATATTGTCCGACTGAAATCTGATGAACCTGACCGCAGCAAGCTGAGGCCAAGCCTGAAGAGCATTGAATATCGCTCTTAGTTCCAGAATGTTTATCGGAAGGAGTGCCTCCTCCTGAGTCCACGAGCCCTGAGCCTTCAGGGAGTTCCAGACTGCACCCCAGCCCAGGAGGCTGGCATCTGTCGTTACTATTGTCCAATCTGGCCTGCGGCAGGTCATACCCTTGGACAGATGGACCCGAGATAGCCACCAGAGAAGAGAATCCCTGGTCTCTTGATCCATATTTGGTAGAGGGTACAAATCTGTGTCATCCCCATTCCACTGACTGAGCATGCACAGTTGCAGCGGTCTGAGATGTAGGCGGGCAAACGGCACTATGTCCATTGCCGCTACCATTAAGCCGATTACTTCCATACACTGAGCCACTGAAGGGCGAGAAGTGGAATAAAGTACACGGCAGGAATTTAGAAGTTTTGACAACCTGGCCTCTGTCAGGTAAATCTTCATTTCTACAGAATCTACCAGAGTTCCTAGGAAGGAAACTCTTGTGAGAGGGGATAGAGAACTCTTTTCTTCATTCACCTTCCACCCATGAGACCTCAGGAATGCCAGAACAATGTCCGTATGGGACCTGGCGATTTGAAAATTAGATGCCTGTATCAGAATGTCGTCTAGGTAAGGGGCTACTGCTATACCCCGCGTCCTTAGGACCGCTAGGAGTGACCCCAGAACCTTCGCAAAGATTCTTGGTCCCGTGGCTAACCCAAAGGGAAGAGCCACAAACTGGTAATGCCTGTCTAGGAAGGCGAACCTGAGAAACTGATGATGATCTCTGTGTATCGGAATGTGAAGATAAGCATCCTTTTAAGTCCACGGTAGTCATATTGACCCTCCTGGATCATAGGTAGGATGGTTCGAATAGTCTCCATCTTGAAGGATGGGACCCTGAGAAATTTGTTTAAGATCTTGAGATCTAAGATTGGTCTGAATGTTCCCTCTTTCTTGGGAACCACAAACAGATTTGAACAGAAGCCTTGCCCCTGTTCCTCCTTTGGAACTGGGTGGATCACTCCCATAACTAGGAGGTCTTGAACACAATGTAAGAATGCCTCTCGCTTTATCTGGTTTGCAGATAAGTGTGAGAGATCAAATCTCCCTTTTGGGGAAGAAGCTTTGAAATCCAGAAGATATCCCTGGGACACAATTTCCAACGCCCAGGGATCCTGGACATCTCTTGTCCAAGCCTGGGCGAAGAGAGAAAGTCTGCCCCCTACTAGATCCGTTTCCGGATCGGGGGCTGATCCTTCATGCTGTCTTAGAGGCAGCAGCAAGTTTTTTTGGTCTGCTTTCCCTTGTTCCAAGTCTGGTTAGGTCTCCAGACCGGCTTGGACTGGGCAAAATTTCCCTCTTGTTTTGTATTAGAGGAAGTTGAAGCTGCGCCACTCTTGAAGTTTTGAAAGGAACGAAAATTAGTCTGTTTGGTCCTTAATTTGTTGGACCTATCCTGAGGAAGGGCGTGACCTTTTCCTCCAGTAATATCAGAAATGATCTCCTTCAGTCCAGGCCCGAATAGGGTCTGCCCCTTGAAGGGAATGTTGAGAAGCTTAGACTTTGAAGTAACGTCAGCTGACCAGGATTTAAGCCATACCGCCCTAAGCGCCTGAATAGCAAAATCTGCATTTTTAGCCGTTAGCTTGGTTAAATGAACAACGGCGTCAGAAACAAATGAATTGGCTAGCTTAAGAGCTTTAAGCTTGTCAAGGATATCATCCAACGGGGTTTCTACCTGTAGACCCTCTTCTAGAGAATCAAACCAGAAGGCCGCAGCAGCAGTGACTGGGGCAATGCATGCAAGGGGCTGGAGAATAAAACCTTGTTGAATAAAAATTTTCTTAAGGTAACCCTCTAATTTTTTGTCCATTGGATCTAGAAAAGCACAACTGTCCTCGACAGGGATAGTTGTACGCTTCGCTAGGGTAGAGACTGCTCCCTCCACCTTAGGGACCGTTTGCCACAAGACCCGTGTAGCGGCATCTATAGGAAACATCTTTTTAAAAACAGGAGGGGGAGAGAACGGTACACCTGGTCTATCCCATTGCTTAGTAATAATTTCTGAAAACCTCTTAGGGATTGGAAAAACATCAGTGTAAACAGGCACTGCATAGTATTTATCCAATTTACACAATTTCTCTGGGACTACAATGGCGTCACAGTCATCCAGAGTTGCTAAAACCTCCCTGAGCAACACGCGGAGGTGTTCAAGTTTATTTATTTTTTTATTTATTTTTTTTTTTTTTTCAGTTTTTCAGTTTTATTTTAAATACAAGAAATACAAAGTGGAATGTAATTTGTAAAAGATGCACATAAATAAACAAAGTATTATCCTAATTTGGTAAAGTTACACAAAACTGTCAAAGCATAATCAGAATTTGTGAAATCACAATCCTAAATAAACTGCTGTATACAAAATAAAATACAAAATAGAAAGTGTAATGTTTAAATGTAATAAAACTTAATCTGAAGGATAAAGTAAAAAAAATACAAAGCACAAAGTGTAAATGTAGCATAACTCTCATGTCTTACTGTGCTATACTTCACTGGTGTGTCTCTCCTTCACATACAGAAACACCTGAAATGCCCCTTGGAGAAGTATAGCAAAATCTGCCTTTTTAGAATTTCGCTAAGGATCTCAATTAATATCATTTGAACTGACCGGAGAGGCTTATGTCATCAGGCGCTAAGTTTTCCCAACTGCAAAACATACATTTTTTTTTTTATTTTTTTTTTTATTTTTTTAATTATTTTTATTGAGGAATAATGCAAAATGTAACAATTCAAGCAATAATTCGCAAGGCATGTAAGTACAGAAATAATCGCATTAATACTGGGAAAAGAATATAAAGTAAAATAAAACATTGATATACTCATTATCACCAGATATAGGCATGCTAAGCAAGGAATCTAAGTAGTATCTAAATATGCGAGAAGAGATAAGAATATGCAACCTCATTTTTTCTATTATAGAGTGTCCCCATTAGAGTACATTAACTTAGACATAACGCATGCCCCTAGAAACACAAATAAAGGCCACTCTTGGACCTCCTGAAATATAACTATGTCGCAGCAGGGGGCCTTGGGGGAAAGGAGAACAAGACAATAAGGGCCACTCATGGACCCAGGATGTAAATGGATAAGGTAGGTGACAAAACTTACTTAAAGTGAGTTACTCTTATAAAGGGGTAGCACCTGGATATATATTAGTGAGTGACTGAGAGTACAATATGGAGAGTAATATATGGAGCTTAATTATATAAGTTAGTGTGCTCTCATTGACGTATATACGCGAACCAACCGCAGGGGGACTGCTAATAGGGACAGCCATTCAGCAGCACCTTTAGCAGGCTGAGGAATATTTGAACAGTCTAGATAAAAGGGAGAACACATGGGCAGAAGGACAATATATTTATATCTGGGGCTTTAGACCTGTGTTAAGCGCTATGCAGACTGAGATCACTAGTGACATAACACATGCTAGCACGCTGACAAACAAGGGCATGCTATCCCCGAAATAGTACTGTTACCCCAAGGAAAGAAAAGAGATAATAAACACATACTGGAAATACTACAATAAGTTGACATTATACTGGCCGTTAAGGCTGGGAGGCCAAACAGTCTGAGGAAGGTATGGGAAGACTTAATAAAGATAATGTGCCTTCATGCAAAAACATAATTTATGAAAGAACTTACCTGATAAATTCATTTCTTTCATATTAACAAGAGTCCATGAGCTAGTGACGTATGGGATATACATTCCTACCAGGAGGGGCAAAGTTTCCCAAACCTTAAAATGCCTATAAATACACCCCTCACCACACCCACAAATCAGTTTAACGAATAGCCAAGAAGTGGGGTGATAAGAAAAAAAGTGCGAAGCATATAAAATAAGGAATTGGAATAATTGTGCTTTATACAAAAAAATCATAACCACCACAAAAAAGGGTGGGCCTCATGGACTCTTGTTAATATGAAAGAAATGAATTTATCAGGTAAGTTCTTACATAAATTATGTTTTCTTTCATGTAATTAACAAGAGTCCATGAGCTAGTGACGTATGGGATAATGACTACCCAAGATGTGGATCTTTCCACACAAGAGTCACTAGAGAGGGAGGGATAAAATAAAGACAGCCAATTCCTGCTGAAAATAATCCACACCCAAAATAAAGTTTAACAAAAAACATAAGCAGAAGATTCAAACTGAAACCGCTGCCTGAAGAACTTTTCTACCAAAAACTGCTTCAGAAGAAGAAAATACATCAAAATGGTAGAATTTAGTAAAAGTATGCAAAGAGGACCAAGTTGCTGCTTTGCAGATCTGGTCAACCGAAGCTTCATTCCTAAACGCCCAGGAAGTAGATACTGACCTAGTAGAATGAGCTGTAATTCTCTGAGGCGGAATTTTACCCGACTCAACATAGGCAAAATGAATTAAAGATTTCAACCAAGATGCCAAAGAAATGGCAGAAGCTTTCTGGCCTTTCCTAGAACCGGAAAAGATAACAAATAGACTAGAAGTCTTACGGAAAGATTTCGTAGCTTCAACATAATATTTCAAAGCTCTAACAACATCCAAAGAATGCAATGATCTCTCCTTAGAATTCTTAGGATTAGGACATAATGAAGGAACCACAATTTCTCTACTAATGTTGTTGGAATTCACAACTTTAGGTAAAAATTCAAAAGAAGTTCGCAACACCGCCTTATCCTGATGAAAAATCAGAAAAGGAGACTCACAAGAAAGAGCAGATAATTCAGAAACTCTTCTAGCAGAAGAGATGGCCAAAAGGAACAAAACTTTCCAAGAAAGTAATTTAATGTCCAATGAATGCATAGGTTCAAACGGAGGAGCTTGAAGAGCTCCCAGAACCAAATTCAAACTCCAAGGAGGAGAAATTGACTTAATGACAGGTTTTATACGAACCAAAGCTTGTACAAAACAATGAATATCAGGAAGAATAGCAATCTTTCTGTGAAAAAGAACAGAAAGAGCGGAGATTTGTCCTTTCAAAGAACTTGCGGACAAACCCTTATCTAAACCATCCTGAAGAAACTGTAAAATTCTCGGTATTCTAAAAGAATGCCAAGAAAAATGACGAGAAAGACACCAAGAAATATAAGTCTTCCAGACTCTATAATATATCTCTCGAGATACAGATTTACGAGCCTGTAACATAGTATTAATCACGGAGTCAGAGAAACCTCTATGACCAAGAATCAAGCGTTCAATCTCCATACCTTTAAATTTAAGGATTTCAGATCCGGATGGAAAAAAGGACCTTGTGACAGAAGGTCTGGTCTTAACGGAAGAGTCCATGGTTGGCAAGATGCCATCCGGACAAGATCCGCATACCAAAACCTGTGAGGCCATGCTGGAGCTATTAGCAGAACAAACGAGCATTCCCTCAGAATCTTGGAGATTACTCTTGGAAGAAGAACTAGAGGCGGAAAGATATAGGCAGGATGATACTTCCAAGGAAGTGATAATGCATCCACTGCCTCCGCCTGAGGATCCCGGAATCTGGACAGATACCTGGGAAGTTTCTTGTTTAGATGAGAGGCCATCAGATCTATCTCTGGGAGCCCCCACATTTGAACAATCTGAAGAAATACCTCTGGGTGAAGAGACCATTCGCCCGGATGCAACGTTTGGCGACTGAGATAATCCGCTTCCCAATTGTCTACACCTGGGATATGAACCGCAGAGATTAGACAGGAGCTGGATTCCGCCCAAACCAAAATTCGAGATACTTCTTTCATAGCCAGAGGACTGTGAGTCCCTCCTTGATGATTGATGTATGCCACAGTTGTGACATTGTCTGTCTGAAAACAAATGAACGATTCTCTCTTCAGAAGAGGCCAAAACTGAAGAGCTCTGAAAACTGCACGGAGTTCCAAGATATTGATCGGTAATCTCACCTCCTGAGATTCCCAAACTCCTTGTGCCGTCAGAGATCCCCACACAGCTCCCCAACCTGTGAGACTTGCATCTGTTGAAATTACAGTCCAGGTTGGAAGAACAAAAGAAGCTCCCTGAATTAAACGAAGGTGATCTGTCCACCACGTTAGAGAGTGCCGAACAATCGGTTTTAAAGATATTAATTGATATATCTTCGTGTAATCCCTGCACCATTGGTTCAGCATACAGAGCTGAAGAGGTCGCATGTGAAAACGAGCAAAGGGGATCGCGTCCGATGCAGCAGTCATAAGACCTAGAATTTCCATGCATAAGGCTACCGAAGGGAATGATTGAGACTGAAGGTTTCGACAGACTGTAATCAATTTAAGACGTCTCTTGTCTGTTAAAGACAAAGTCATGGACACTGAATCTATCTGGAAACCCAGAAAGGTTACCCTTGTTTGAGGAATCAAAGAACTTTTTGGTAAATTGATCCTCCAACCATGATCTTGAAGAAACAACACAAGTCGATTCGTATGAGACTCTGCTAAATGTAAAGACGGAGCAAGTACCAAGATATCGTCCAAATAAGGAAATACCACAATACCCTGTTCTCTGATTACAGACAGAAGGGCACCGAGAATCTTTGTGAAAATTCTTGGAGCTGTAGCAAGGCCAAACGGTAGAGCCACAAATTGGTAATGCTTGTCTAGAAAAGAGAATCTCAGGAACTGATAATGATCTGGATGAATCGGAATATGCAGATATGCATCCTGTAAATCTATTGTGGACATATAATTCCTTTGCTGAACAAAAGGCAATATAGTCCTTACAGTTACCATCTTGAACGTTGGTATCCTTACATAACGATTCAATAATTTTAGATCCAGAACTGGTCTGAAGGAATTCTCCTTCTTTGGTACAATGAAGAGATTTGAATAAAACCCCATCCCCTGTTCCGGAACTGGAACTGGCATAATTACTCCAGCCAACTCTAGATCTGAAACACAATTCAGAAATGCTTGAGCTTTCACTGGATTTACTGGGACATGGGAAAGAAAAAATCTCTTTGCAGGAGGTCTCATCTTGAAACCAATTCTGTACCCTTCTGAAACAATGTTCTGAATCCAAAGATTGTGAACAGAATTGATCCAAATTTCTTTGAAAAAACGTAACCTGCCCCCTACCAGCTGAACTGGAATGAGGGCCGTACCTTCATGTGAACTTAGAAGCAGGCTTTGCCTTTCTAGCAGGCTTGGATTTATTCCAGACTGGAGATGGTTTCCAAACTGAAACTGCTCCTGAGGACGAAGGATCAGGCTTTTGTTCTTTGTTGAAACGAAAGGAACGAAAACGATTGTTAGCCCTGTTTTTACCTTTAGACTTTTTATCCTGTGGTAAAAAAGTTCCTTTCCCACCAGTAACAGTTGAAATAATAGAATCCAACGGAGAACCAAATAATTTGTTTCCCTGGAAAGAAATGGAAAGTAGAGTTGATTTAGAAGCCATATCAGCATTCCAGGTCTTAAGCCATAAAGCTCTTCTGGCTAAGATAGCCAGAGACATAAATCTAACATCAACTCTAATAATATCAAAAATGGCATCACAGATGAAATTATTAGCATGCTGGAGAAGAATAATAATATCATGAGAATCACGATTTGTTACTTGTTGCGCTAGAGTTTCCAACCAAAAAGTTGAAGCTGCAGCAACATCAGCCAATGATATAGCAGGTCTAAGAAGATTACCTGAACATAGATAAGCTTTTCTTAGAAAAGATTCAATTTTTCTATCGAAAGGATCCTTAAACGAGGTACCATCTGACGTAGGAATGGTAGTACGTTTAGCAAGGGTATAAATAGCCCCATCAACTTTAGGGATTTTGTCCCAAAATTCTAACCTGTCAGGCGGAACAGGATATAATTGCTTAAAACGTTTAGAAGGAGTAAATGAATTACCCAATTTATCCCATTCCTTAGCAATTACTGCAGAAATGGCATTAGGAACAGGAAAGACTTCTGGAATAACCGCAGGAGCTTTAAAAACCTTATCCAAACGTATAGAATTAGTATCAAGAGGACTAGAATCCTCTATTTCTAAAGCAATTAGTACTTCTTTAAGTAAAGAGCGAATAAATTCCATCTTAAATAAATATGAAGATTTATCAGCATCAATCTCTGAAATAGAATCCTCTGAACCAGAAGAGTCCAAAGAATCAGAATGATGGTGTTCATTTAAAAATTCATCTGTAGAGAGAGAAGATTTAAAAGACTTTTTACGTTTACTAGAAGGAGAAATAACAGACAAAGCATTCTTTATGGATTCAGAAACAAAATCTCTTATGTTATCAGGAACATTCTGCACCTTAGATGTTGAGGGAACTGCAACAGGCAATGGTACATCACTAAAGGAAATATTATCTGCTTTAACAAGTTTGTCATGACAATTATTACAAACAACAGCTGGAGGAATAGCTACCAAAAGTTTACAGCAGATACACTTAGCTTTGGTAGATCCAGCAGGCAGTGGTTTTCCTGTAGTATCTTCTGGCTCAGATGCAACGTGAGACATCTTGCAATATGTAAGAGAAAAAACAACATATAAAGCAAAATAGATCAAATTCCTTATAAGACAGTTTCAGGAATGGGAAAAAAATGCCAAACATCAAGCTTCTAGCAACCAGAAGCAAATGAAAAATGAGACTGAAATAATGTGGAGACAAAAGCGACGCCCATATTTTTTGGCGCCAAATAAGACGCCCACATTATTTGGCGCCCAAATGCTTTTGGCGCCAAAAATGACGCCACATCCGGAACGCCGACATTTTTGGCGCAAAATAACGTCAAAAAATGACGCAACTTCCGGCGACACGTATGACGCCGGAAACGGAAAAGAATTTTTGCGCCAAAAAAGTCCGCGTCAAGAATGACGCAATAAAATGAAGCATTTTCAGCCCCCGCGAGCCTAACAGCCCACAGGGAAAAAAGTCAAATTTTTGAGGTAAGAAAAATATGATAATTTAAAGCATAATCCCAAATATGAAACTGACTGTCTGGAAATAAGGAAAGTTGAACATTCTGAGTCAAGGCAAATAAATGTTTGAATACATATATTTAGAACTTTATAAATAAAGTGCCCAACCATAGCTTAGAGTGTCACAGAAAATAAGACTTACTTACCCCAGGACACTCATCTACATGTTAGTAGAAAGCCAAACCAGTACTGAAACGAGAATCAGTAGAGGAAATGGTAAATATAAGAGTATATCGTCGATCTGAAAAGGGAGGTAAGAGATGAATCTCTACGACCGATAACAGAGAACCTTATGAAATAGACCCCGTAGAAGGAGATCACTGCATTCAATAGGCAATACTCTCCTCACATCCCTCTGACATTCACTGCACGCTGAGAGGAAAACCGGGCTCCAACTTGCTGCGGAGCGCATATCAACGTAGAATCTAGCACAAACTTACTTCACCACCTCCCTTGGAGGCAAAGTTTGTAAAAACTGATTTGTGGGTGTGGTGAGGGGTGTATTTATAGGCATTTTAAGGTTTGGGAAACTTTGCCCCTCCTGGTAGGAATGTATATCCCATACGTCACTAGCTCATGGACTCTTGTTAATTACATGAAGAAAACATAATTTATGTTTACCTGATAAATTACTTTCTCCAACGGTGTGTCCGGTCCACGGCGTCATCCTTACTTGTGGGATATTCTCTTCCCCAACAGGAAATGGCAAAGAGCCCAGCAAAGCTGGTCACATGATCCCTCCTAGGCTCCGCCTACCCCAGTCATTCGACCGACGTTAAGGAGGAATATTTGCATAGGAGAAACCATATGTTACCGTGGTGACTGTAGTTAAAGAAAATAAATTATCAGACCTGATTAAAAAAACCAGGGCGGGCCGTGGACCGGACACACCGTTGGAGAAAGTAATTTATCAGGTAAACATAAATTCTGTTTTCTCCAACATAGGTGTGTCCGGTCCACGGCGTCATCCTTACTTGTGGGAACCAATACCAAAGCTTTAGGACACGGATGAAGGGAGGGAGCAAATCAGGTCACCTAAATGGAAGGCACCACGGCTTGCAAAACCTTTCTCCCAAAAATAGCCTCAGAAGAAGCAAAAGTATCAAATTTGTAAAATTTAGAAAAAGTGTGCAGTGAAGACCAAGTCGCTGCCTTACATATCTGATCAACAGAAGCCTCGTTCTTGAAGGCCCATGTGGAAGCCACAGCCCTAGTGGAGTGAGCTGTGATTCTTTCAGGAGGCTGCCGTCCGGCAGTCTCATAAGCCAATCGGATAATGCTTTTAATCCAGAAGGAGAGAGAGGTAGAAGTTGCTTTTTTGACCTCTCCGTTTACCAGAATAAACAACAAACAAAGACGAAGTTTGTCTGAAATCCTTAGTAGCTGCTAAGTAAAATTTGAGAGCACGAACTACATCCAAGTTGTGCAACAAACGTTCCTTCTTTGAAACTGGATTAGGACACAAAGAAGGCACAACTATCTCCTGGTTAATGTTTTTGTTAGAAACAACTTTTGGAAGAAAACCAGGTTTAGTACGCAAAACCAAATGATGCCTTCAGAAAGACTTTTCTATGTATCAGAGCTCCACACACATGCAGCTGCATGCCATGCTGTCCTCAAAAACAAGTGCGCCATACCGGCGCGAAAATGAGGCTCTGACTATGATTAGGGAAAGCCCCTAAAGAATAAAGTGTCTAAAACAGTGCCTGCCGATATAATCATATCAAAATACCCAGAATAAATGATTCCTCAAGGCTAAATATGTGTTAATAATGAATCGATTTAGCCCAGAAAAAGTCTACAGTCTTAATAAGCCCTTGTGAAGCCCTTATTTACTATCTTAATAAACATGGCTTACCGGATCCCATAGGGAAAATGACAGCTTCCAGCATTACATCGTCTTGTTAGAATGTGTCATACCTCAAGCAGTAAGAGACTGCACACTGTTCCCCCAACTGAAGTTAATTGCTCTCAACAGTCCTGTGTGGAACAGCCATGGATTTTAGTTACGGTGCTAAAATCATTTTCCTCATACAAACAGAAATCTTCATCTCTTTTCTGTTTCTGAGTAAATAGTACATACCAGCACTATTTTAAAATAACAAACTCTTGATTGAATAATAAAAACTACAGTTAAACACTAAAAAACTCTAAGCCATCTCCGTGGAGATGTTGCCTGTACAACGGCAAAGAGAATGACTGGGGTAGGCGGAGCCTAGGAGGGATCATGTGACCAGCTTTGCTGGGCTCTTTGCCATTTCCTGTTGGGGAAGAGAATATCCCACAAGTAAGGATGACGCCGTGGACCGGACACACCTATGTTGGAGAAATATATACACTCGTTGTACTGAAAGTCAGAGTAATAGCCTCAATATACCGGCCGTGAAGGCTGAGAGGCCAATAATAGAGACCCCTACTCTAAAGTTCAGGGGGTATAAAAATGAAAATTACCAGGCCTCACTCCAAGATTTAATGTCCTGCTGTCCCCGCAAGTTCACAGCCACTAGCCTATGCCAGATCGTGCAAGGCGTACAGCAGCCCCAGAGTCCACAGAGCCAGGAATGTTCTTAGCTGCTATCAACAGGCCGATATGCGGTGAGCGACTTAAACATCTCCAGAGACCGATCAAGCCTCTGCAATGATCACACCGGAACAGTGTCTGCGCACTGAATACCGCCAGCTTGCTTCCACGGCTGCTCCGGACCTTTATTTCGGGGGTTGTCTCCCAGGCAGGGCTTATCCAGAGTCGCCATACCACTTGCGCAATTGGGGCCACATTTTTAAGAATGGCGTCCTTTGATGCCGGGTGTGATAGAGTCTTATGTCGGCTATCAGCAGATATGCTCAGCCAGTCACCTCCTGTGAGTCTCACTGCTGCCAAGCGTGAGCCGCGGTCTAGCTCTCTTCGTTGCCGTGGAGAGTAAATAAGATCAGGGCTCTGCTGTAGAGTTACGTCTCCCGGAGCGCATACTTTACTCTCTGCAGCATGGGCACCAGGCAATACTTGTTTGTCGCTGCCATGTGGGATATCCCTTTCAATATAGCCCCTATGATGTCCATAGTTCCCATTAGCAGTTGCATCCACAAGCCCTCTATCGGTATTCTTGTAACACATCTGCATTGTAGGTAGAAGTTGGCCGTCAGCAGGTGCGGCTCTCAGCTGAAGACAGGGAGCAGTTATAGTATGATCTTCGAGTTCTTCCACGAAGTGTACATCATCTCCATCAAGGGAATCTGTTTCCCATGCTGCATCCTTTAGGCCAACATTGCCACTGGTAAGAGTAGATGATCTCACGTTAAAGCACCTCATGATTAGTAAGTGTAGTTTTGCGAAATGCTCCTCTAGAAGTATACAAGTTTTTCTCTCAAACTTATTTATTGATATCTACATATTTGCCATGTAGGGCATTGGCTACACAATAGGTGCAGCAGTTGTGGGGACCAGAGAGGCTTCAAAAAATAGGGGAAGGCCTCAAAACATAAAGTCCGGTACTGAGGGCTTGGGAGCCACACCACGATCCAAAACCCTATTTCTTGGGTCAGGGCGTCTTCAGATAAAACCTCTCCACCTGATTAAATATGGTAATGCCAAATTTTTAGCCCAAAATAAGAAGAAAGGTGGCGAAAGGCTCAGGAGCTGAAGCTCAGTGCAACCAGTGATGGCCGCCGCCCGGAAGTCCCTCCCCGAGGTGTTCAAGTTTAAATGTAGACATATCAGACTCAGGTTGAAGTGTCTTCCCTGAATCAGAAAAATCACCCACA
Organism: Bombina bombina; assembly: GCF_027579735.1. Lineage (NCBI taxonomy): Eukaryota > Metazoa > Chordata > Amphibia > Anura > Bombinatoridae > Bombina > Bombina bombina. Next base: position 33,115 of record NW_026511722.1, read on the forward strand.
GATAGAAGCTCTCCTGCCTCGGCTTCTGCACATTGTGAGGGTATATCAGACATAGCTACTAAAGCGTCAGAGAGCTCTGTATTTTTTCTAGCCCCAGAGCCGTCTCGCTTTCCTTGTAACCCTGGCAGTTTGGACAATACCTCTGTAAAAGTATGATTCATAACTGCCGCCATGTCTTGTAAGGTATACGCAATGGGCGCGCTAGATGTACTTGGCGTCCCTTGAGCGGGAGTTATAGGTTCTGACACGTGGGGAGAGTTAGTCGGCATAACTTCCCCCTTGTCAATTTCCTCTGGTGATAAATCTTTTAAAGCCAGAATATGGTCTTTATAAAACTTATAGTAAGATCAGTGCATTTGGTACACATTCTAAGAGGGGGTTCCACAATGGCTTCTAAACATAATGAACAAGGAGTTTCCTCTATGTCAGACATGTTTAACAGACTAGTAATGAGACCAGCAAGCTTGAAAAACACTTTAATAAACTTAAAAAAGCAGAATATAAAACACGGTACTGTGCCTTTAAGGGAAAAAAACTATCACATATACTGCAAAACAGTGAAAAAAAGCAGTAAACTCTACGAAATTTTTACAGTGTGTATAATAGACTAAAATAGCATTGCACCCACTTGCAAATGGATGATTAACCCCTCAGGCTCAAAAATGAATCAGAAAAACGATAAAACCGTTATAAACAGTCACAAGCAAACTGCCACAGCTCTACTGTGGCTCCTACCTGCCCTTAAATGACTTTTGTAGCAACAAAAACCCTTTACAGAGGTCCTATATGTCAGGGGACTCCTTCAGGGAAGCTGGATGTCTCAGACTGCAAAAACTACTGCGCAATTAGAGCGCGAAAATAGGCCCCTCCCACCATGCACTCAAAGTGAAAGGGCCATAAATAAATACTCCTAGGAGAAATCTAATCAGCCATGTGGAAAACTAGTCCCCAAATAAAGATTTATCACCTTCAGTAAAAAACGTTTTTTATAACTCATGCAAACGTTTTACATACTAAGTAATAAGAGCAAGTAACATGAATATTACCCTTTACTGCAAGCATGATCCCAGTCGTTTGTTAAATCACTGTAATCAGGCTTACCTTAAATATATCAGGCACTGTCAGCATTTTCTAGACCTTATCTCTCTAGAAAAAAATATACTGAACATACTTCAGAGAAGGTAATCCTGCCGGCCATTCCCCCAGCTGAAGTTTTCCCATACTCTTCAGTTATGTGTGATTACAGCAGTGGACCTTAGTTACAACCTGCTAAGATCATCAAAAACCTCAGGCAGAACTCTTCTTCTAATTTCTGCCTGAGGTAAAAACAGTACAACGCCGGTACCGTTTAAAAATAAACTTTTGATTGAAGATAAACTACACTAATTCACCACATATCTCTAGATACTTCCTTTCTTGTCGAGAGCTGCAAGAAAATGACTGGGAGTGGCAGTTAGGGGAGGAGCTATATAGACAGCTCTGCTGTGGGTGTCCTCTTGCAGCTTCCTGTTGGGAAGGAGAATATCCCACAAGTAATGGATGAATCCGTGGACTGGATACACCTTACAAGAGAAACAGTATTTGAAGCAAAAAAAACATAATTTATGCTTACCTGATAAATTTATTTCTCTTGTAGTGTATCCAGTCCACGGATCATCCATTACTTGTGGGATATTCTCCTTCCCAACAGGAAGTTGCAAGAGGATCACCCACAGCAGAGCTGCTATATAGCTCCTCCCCTCACTGCCATATCCAGTCATTCGACCGAAACAAGCCGAGAAAGGAGAAACCATAGGGTGCAGTGGTGACTGAACTTTAATTAAAATTTAGACCTGCCTGAAAAGGACAGGGCGGGCCGTGGACTGGATACACTACAAGAGAAATAAATTTATCAGGTAAGCATAAATTATGTTTTCTCTTGTTAAGTGTATCCAGTCCACGGATCATCCATTACTTGTGGGATACCAATACCAAAGCTAAAGTACACGGATGATGGGAGGGACAAGGCAGGAACCACTGCCTGTAGAACCTTTCTCCCAAAAACAGCCTCCGAAGAAGCAAAAGTATCAAATTTGGAAAATTTGGAAAAAGTATGAAGCGAAAACCAAGTTGCAGCCTTGCAAATCTGTTCAACAGAGGCCTCATTTTTAAAGGTCCAGGTGGAAGCCACAGCTCTAGTAGAATGAGCTGTAGTCCTTTCAGGAGGCTGCTGTCCAGCAGTCTCATAGGCTAAACGGATTATACTCCGAAGCCAAAAAGAAAGAGAGGTTGCCGAGGCCTTCTGACCTCTCCTCTGTCCAGAGTAAACAACAAACAGGTTAGATGTTTAGAGAAAATCTTTAGTAGCCTGTAAGTAAAACTTCAAGGCACGGACTACGTCTAGATTATGCAAAAGACGTTCCTTCTTTGAAGAAGGATTAGGACATAATGATGGAACAACAATCTCTTGATTGATATTCTTGTTAGAAACCACCTTAGGTAAAAACCCAGGTTTTGTACGCAGAACAACTTTACCTGAATGAAAGATCAGATAAGGAGAATCACAATGTAAGGCAGATAACTCAGAAAAAGAACTTTCCATGAAAGAAGTTTGATATCAATAGAATGAAGGGGTTCAAACGGAACCCCTTGAAGAACTTTAAGAACCAAGTTTAAGCTCCATGGAGGAGCAACAGGTTTAAACACAGGCTTAATTCTAACTAAAGCCTGAAAAAATGCCTGAACGTCTGGAACTTCTGCCAGACGCTTGTGTAAAAGAATAGACGGAGCAGAAATCTGTCCCTTTAAAGAACTAGCTGATAATCCTTTGTCCAAATCCTCTTGGAGGAAGGACAATATCCTAGGAATACTAACCATAACTCCATGAGTAATTCTTGGATTCACACCAATGAAGATATTTACGCTATATCTTGTGGTAAATTTTCCTGGTGACAGGCTTTCGTGCCTGTATTAAGGTATCAATTACTGACTCGGAGAAGCCACGCTTTGATAGGATCAAGCGTTCAATCTCCATGCAGTCAGTCTCAGAGAAAGTAGATTCGGATGATTGAAAGGACCTTGTATTAGAAGGTCTTGTCTCAGAGGCAGAGTCCATGGTGGAAAGGATGACATGTCCACTAGGTCTGCATATCAGGTCCTGCGTGGCCACGCAGGCGCTATCAATATCACCAATGCTCTTTCCTGTTTGATTTTGGCAATCAGACGAGGGAGCAGAGGAAACGGTGGAAACACATAAGCCAGGTTGAAGAACAAGGCGCTGCTAGAGCATCTATCAGTGCCGCTTCTGGGTCCCTGGACCTGGATCCTTAACAAGGAAGCTTGGCGTTCTGGCGAGACGCCATGAGAACCAATTCTGGTTTGCCCCAACGGAGAACCATTTGAGCAAACACCTCCGGATGGAGTTCTCCATTCCCCCGGATGAAAAGTCTGACGACTTGGAAAATCCGCCTTCCAGTTCTCTACACCTGGGATCTGGATCGCTGACAGGTGGCAAGAGTGAGTCTCTGCCCAGCGAATTATCTTGGAGACTTCTGACATCGCTAGGGAACTCCTGGTTCCCCCTTGATGGTTGATGTAAGTACAGTCGTGATGTTGTCCGACTGAAATCTGATGAATCTCAGTGTTGCTAGCTGAGGCCAAGCAAGAAGAGCATTGAATATTGCTCTTAACTCCAGAATATTTATTGGGAGGAGTTTCTCCTCCTGAGTCCATGAACCCTGAGCCTACAGGGAGTTCCAGACTGCACCCCAACCTAGAAGGCTGGCATCTGTTACAATTGTCCAATCTGGTCTGCGAAAGGTCATACCCTTGGACAGATGGGCCCGAGATAACCACCAGAGAAGAGAATCTCGGGTTTCCTGATCCAGATTTAGTAGAGGGGACAAATCTGTGTAATCCCCATTCCACTGACTGAGCATGCATAATTGCAGCGGTCTGATATGCAGGCGCGCGAATGGCAATATGTCCATCGCCGCTACCATTAAGCCGATTACTCCCATGCACTGAGCCACCGTGGGGCGCGGAATGGAGTGAAGAACACGGCAAGCATTTAGAAGTTTTGATAACCTGGACTCCGTCAGGTAAATTTTCATTTCTACAGAATCTATAAGAGTCCCTAGGAAGGAAACCCTTGTGAGAGGAGATAGAGAACTCTTTTCTTCGTTCACTTTCCACCCATGCGACCTCAGGAATGACAGAACTATCTCTGTATGACATTTGGCAATTTGAAAGCTTGACGCCTGTATCAGGATGTCGTCCAGGTAAGGAGCCACCGCTATGCCTCGCAGTCTTAGGACCGCCAGAAGTGAGCCCAGAACCTTTGTAAAAATTCTTGGGGCTGTAGCCAACCCGAAGGGAAGAGCTACAAATTGGTAATGCCTGTCTAGAAAGGCAAACCTCAGGAACCGATGATGATTCTTGTGAATCGGAATGTGAAGGTAGGCATCCTTTAAGTCCACTGTGGTCATGTACTGACCCTCTTGGATCATGGGTAAAATGGTTCGAATAGTTTCCATCTTGAATGACGGAACTCTGAGGAATTTGTTTAGGATCTTTAAATCCAAAATTGGTCTGAAGGTTCCCTCTTCTTTGGGAACCACAAACAGATTTGAATAAAACCCCTGTCCTTGTTCCGTCCGCGGAACTGGATGGATCACTCCCATTACAAGGAGATCTTGTACGCAGCTTAGGAATGCCTCTTTCTTTATCTGGTTTGCAGATAATCTTGAAAGGTGAAATCTCCCTTGTGGAAGAGAAGCTTTGAAGTCCAGAAGATATCCCTGAGATATGATCTCCAACGCCCAGGGATCCTGAACATCTCTTGCCCACGCCTGGGCGAAGAGAGAGAAACTGCCCCCTACTAGATCCGTTGTCGGATAGGGGGCCGCTCCTTCATGCTGTCTTAGAGGCAGCAGCAGGCTTTCTGGCCTGCTTGCCCTTGTTCCAGGACTGGCTAGGTTTCCAGGCCTGCTTGGATTGAGCAAAAGTTCCCTCTTGTTTTGAAGCAGAGGAAGTTGATGCTGCACCTACCTTGAAATTTCAAAAGGCACGAAAATTAGACTGTTTGGCCTTTGATTTGGCCCTGTCCTGAGAAAGGGTATGACCGTTACCTCCAGTAATGTCAGCAATAATTTCTTTCAAGCCAGGCCTGAATAAGGTCTGCCCCTTGAAAGGAATGTGGACTAATTTAGACTTAGAAGTCACGTCAGCTGACCAGGATTTAAGCCATAACGCCCTATGCGCCTGGATGGCGAATCCGGAATTCTTAGCCGTTAGTTTAGTCAAATGAACAATGGCATCAGAAACAAATGAGTTAGCTAGCTTAAGAGTTCTAAGCTTGTCAACAATTTCAGTCAATGGAGCTGTATGGATGGCCTCTTCCAGGGCCTCAAACCAGAATGCCGCCGCAGCAGTGACAGGCGCAATGCATGCAAGGGGCTGTAAAATAAAAGCTTGTTGAATAAACATTTTCCTAAGGTAACCCTCTAATTTTTTATCCATTGGATCTGAAAAAGCACAACTGTCCTCAACCGGGATAGTGGTACGCTTTGCTAAAGTAGAAACTGCTCCCTCCACCTTAGGGACAGTCTGCCATAAGTCCCATGTAGTGGCATCTATTGGAAACATTTTTCTAAATATAGGAGGTGGGGAAAAGGGCACACCGGGCCTATCCCACTCCTTACTAATAATTTCTGTAAGCCTTTTAGGTATTGGAAAAACATCAGTACTCACCGGCACTGCATAGTATTTATCCAGCCTACACAATTTCTCTGGCACTGCAATTGTGTCACAGTCATTCAGAGCAGCTAATACCTCCCCAAGCAATACACGGAGGTTCTCAAGCTTAAATTTAAAATTAGAAATCTCTGAATCAGGTGTCCCCGATTCAGAGACGTCACCCACAGACTAAAGCTCTCCGTCCTCGGGTTCTGCATATTGTGACGCAGTATCAGACATGGCTCTTACAGCATCTACGCGCTCTGTATCTCGTCTAACCCCAGAGCTATCGCGCTTGCCTCTCAATTCAGGCAATCTGGATAACACCTCTGACAGGGTATTATTCATGATTGCAGCCATGTCCTGCAAAGTAATCGCTGTGGGCATCCCTGATGTACTTGGCGCCATATTAGCGTGCGTCCCTTGAGCGGGAGGCGAAGGGTCCGACACGTGGGGAGAGTTAGTCGGCATAACTTCCCCCTCGACAGACCCCTCTGGTGACAATTCTTTTATAGATGAAGACTGATCTTTACTGTTTAAGGTGAAATCAATACATTTAGTACACATTCTCCTATGGGGCTCCACCATGGCTTTTAAACATAATGAACAAGTATCCTCTGTTTCAGACATGTTTGTACAGACTAGCAATGAGACTAGCAGGCTTGGAAAACACTTTAAAGCAAGTTAACAAGCAATATAAAAACGTTACTGTGCCTTTAAGAGAAACAAATTGACAAAATTTGAAATAACAGTGAAAAAAGGCAGTTACACTAACAACATTTTTACAGTGTATGTAACAAGTCAACAGAGCATTGCACCCACTTGCAAATGGATGATTAACCCCCCCTTAATAACAAAAACAGAATAATAAATGACAAAAACGTTTTTTAAACACAGTCACAACAACTGCCACAGCTACTGTGGTTGTTACCCTCCTCAAACAAGACTTTGAAGCCTTTTGAGCCCTTCAGAGATGTCCTGTATCATGCAGAGGGAAGCTGAATGTCTCTGTCAGTATTTTTAGCTGCACAGAAAAGCACTAAAAAAGGCCCCTCCCACTCATATTACAACAGTGGAAAGCCTCAGAAACTGTTTCTAGGCAAAAATCAAGCCAGCCATGTGGAAAAAAACTAGGCCCCAATAAGTTTTGTCACCAAACATATATAAAAACGATTAAACATGCCAGCAAACGTTTTATATTACACTTTTATAAGAGTATGTATCTCTGGTAATAAGCCTGATACCAGTCGCTATCACTGCATTTAAGGCTTAACTTAAATTAATCCGGTATCAGCAGCATTTTTCTAGCAAATTCCATCCCTAGAAATATGTTAACTGCACATACCTTATTGCAGGAAAACCTGCACGCCATTCCCCCTCAGAATATGTGAGAACGGCAGTGGATCTTAGTTACTTCTGCTAAGATCATAGAAATCACAGGCAGATTCTTCTTCTAATGCTGCCTGAGATGAAACAGTACACTCCGGTACCATTTAAAAATAACAAACTTTTGATTGAAGTTAAAAAACTAACTATAATACACCACTCTCCTCTTACTACGTCCATCTTTGTTGAGAGTTGCAAGAGAATGACTGGATATGGCAGTGAGGGGAGAAGCTATATAGCAGCTCTGCTGTGGGTGATCCTCTTGCAACTTCCTGTTGGGAAGGAAAATATCCCACAAGTAATGGATGATCCGTGGACTGGATACACTTAACAATGCTTACCTGATAAATGTATTTCTCTTGTAGTGTATCCAGTCCACGGATCATCCATTACTTATGGGATATTCTCCTTCCCAACAGGAAGTTGCAAGAGGATCACCCAAGCAAAGCTGCTATATAGCTCCTCCCCTCATGTCATATCAAGTCATTCGACCGAAACAAGACAAAAAAGGAGAAACTATAGGGTGCAGTGGTGACTGTAGTTTAATTAAAATTTAGACCTGCCTTAAAAGGACAGGGCGGGCCGTGGACTGGATACACTACAAGAGAAAATCCATGGATCATCCATTACTTATGGGATATCAATACCAAAGCTAAAGTACACAGATGATGGGAGGGACAAGGCAGGTAGTTAAACAGAAGTGACCACTGCCTGTAAAAAACCCTTTCTCCCAAAAATAGCCTCCGAAGAAGCAAAGTATCAAATTTGTTAAATTTGAAAAAGTATGAAGCGCAGACCAAGACTCTGTCTCGTAAATCTGTTCAACAGAAGCCTCCTTCTAAAAAGGCCCAAGTGAAAACCACAGCTCTAGTAGAATGAGCTGTAATCCCTTCAGAAGGCTGCTGTCTAGCAGTCTCATAAGCTAAATAAATTATGCTTTTTAACCAAAAGGACAGAGAGGTTGCTGAAGTCTTTTGACCTCTCCTCTGTCCAGAATAGACACCAAACAAGTTGAATGTTTGATGAAAATCTGTAGTAGCTTGTAAGAAAAACTTTAAAGCACGAGCCACATCCAAATTGTGTAATAGACGTTCCTTCTTTAAAGAAGGAATAGGATACAAGAACGGAACAACAATCTCTTGAGTGATATTCTTGTTAGATACCACCTTAGGTAAAAACCCAGGTTGGTACGTAGGACTACCTTATCCGTACGGAGGACCAGATAAGGAGAATCACATTGTAACGCAGATAACTCTGAGACTCTACGAGTCGAGGAAATATCTACCAAGAAAGAACTTTCCAAGATAAAAGTTTGATATCTATGGAATGAAAAAGTTCAAACGGAACTCCTAGAAGAACCTTAAGAACCAGGTTAGAGCTCCATGGCGAAGCAACAGTTTTAAACAGAGGCTTGGTTCTAACCAAAGCCTGACCAAAAGCCTGAACGTCTAGAATACCTGCCAGACGCTTTTGCAAAAGAATAGACAGTAGAAATCTGTCCTTTAAAGGAACTAGCTGACAATCCTTTCTCAAAATCATCTTGGAGAAAAGATAATATCTTGGGAATCCAGACTTTACTCCATGAGTAACCCTTGGATTCATAACAACAAGATATTTACACCATATCTATGTTAAATTTTCTTAGAGACAGGCTTTCATGTCTGTATTAAGGTATCAATGACTGACTCGGAGAAGCCATGCTTTGATAACATCAAACGTTCAGTCTCCAGGCAGTCCAACTCAGATTAGTTATATTTAGATGGTTGAAAGGACCCTGAGGTAGAGGGTCCTGTCTCAGAAGCAGAGACCGTGGTGGAAAGGATGACATGTCCACCAGATCTGCATATCAGGTCCAGCGTGGCCACGCAGGCGCTGTCAAAAAACGACAAAGCACTCTCATGCTTGATTTTGTGCAAACACCTCCGGAGGGAATTCCCACTCCCCCGGATGAAAAGTCTGACGACTTAGAAAATCCGTCTCCCAGTTCTCAACACCTGGGATATGTATAGCTGATAGACAAGAGTGAGTCTCTGTCCAGAGAATTATTTTAAGACTTCTAACATCGCTAGGGAACTTCTGTTCCCCCTTGATGGTTTATGTAAGCCACAGTCGTGATATTGTCCGACTGAAATATGATGTACCTCAGAGTTGCTAACTGAGGCCAAGTCTGAAGAGTATGGAATATCGCTCCCAGTTCCAGAATATACATTAGAAGGAGGGTCTCCTCCTGAGTCCACTATCCCTGAGCCTTCAGGGAGTTCCAGACTGTATCCCAACCTAAAAGGCTGGCATCCGTTGTAACAATTGTCCCATCTGACCTGCGGAAGGTCATACCCTTGGACAGATGGACCCGAGATAGTCACCAGAGAAGAGAATCTCTGATCTCTTGGTCCAGATTTAACAGAACAAATCTGTGTAATCCCAGTTCCTCTGACTGAGCAAGCATAGTTGCAGCGATCAGAAAAGTAGGCGTGCAAACGATACTATGTCCCTTGCCGCTACCATTAAGCCGATTACATTCATGTACTGAGCTACCAAAGGGCGCGGATGGAATGAAGAACACGGCAGAAATTTAGAAACTTTGACAACCTCGACTCCGTCAGGTAAATTTTCTATCAGAATCCCTAGGAGGGAAACCCTTGAGATTGGGGATAGAGAACTCTTTCCTTGTTCACTTTCCACCCATACGATCTCAGAAATGCCATTACTACGTCCGTATGAAACTTGGCAACTTGGATGTTTGACGCCTGTATCGGGATGTCGTCTAAATAAGGGGCCATTTTTATGCCCCGCGGTCTAAGGACCGCCAAAGCGACCCCAGAACCTCCATAAAGATTCTTGGGGCTGTAGTTAACCCAAAGGAAAGAGCTACAAACTGGTAATGCCTGTCTAGAAAGGCAAACATGAAAAACTATGGTGATCTTTATGCATCGTAATGTGAGGATAAGCATCCTTCAAATCCATTGTAGTCCTCTATTGACTCTCCTGGATCATAGTTAAAATGGTACGAATAGTTTCCAACTTAAATGATGGAATCTAAGGAATTGGTTTTAGATCTTTAGATCCAAAATAGATCTGAAGGTTCCCTCTCCTTGGGAACCACAAACAGATTTGAGTAAAAATTCTATCCCTGTTCCTCCCCTGGAACTGGATGGGTCTCGTACACAGAGTAAGAATGCCTCTTTCTTTATCCGGTTTGCATATAATTGTGAAAGAGGAAATCTCCCCTTTTTTTGGGGGGAAAAGCTTTGAAATCCAGAAGATATCTCTGGGATATAATATCCAATGCCCAGGGATCCTGGGCCTCTCTCTCGCCCACGCCTGGGCGAAAAATGAAAGTCTGCCCCCTACAGGATCCGTTACCGGATAGGGAGCCGTTCTACATGCTGTCTTAGAGGCAGCAGCAGGCCCCTTGGCCTGCTTATCTTTGTTCCAGGCCCGGTTGTCACCAGACCGTCTTGGACTAAGCAAAAGTTCCCTCTTGATTTGCCTTAGAGGAAATTGATGCCACGCCTGCCTTGAAGTTTCGAAAGGCACGAAAATTAGACTTTTTTGGCCCTTGATTTTGACCTGTCCTGAGGAAGGGCATTACCTTTTCCTCCAGTGATATTAGCAATAATCTCCTTCAAACCAGGGCCGAATAGAGTCTGCCCCTTGAAGGGAAGTTAAGTAGCTTATTTAGTAAAGTCACGACAGCTGACCATAATATAAGCCATAGCGCTGTGCGCGCCAGCATAGTAAAAAAACAGAATTCTTAGCCGTTAGTTTAGACAAAAAAAACAAGGCATCAGAAAACAAAGAAATTGGCTAGCATAAGAGCTCTAAGCTTGTCAAGTATTCATCCAATGGAGTCGCTACCTGTAAAGCCTCATCAAGAGACTCAAACCAGAACGCCGCAGCAGCAGTGACAAAAGCAATGCATGCAAGGGGCTGCAGGATAAAACCTTGTTGAATAAACATTTTCCTAAGGTAACCCTCTAATTTTTTTATCCATTGGATCTAAAAAAGCCCAACTGTCCTCGACAGGGTAAGTGGTACGCTAGCTAGAGTAGAAACTCTTCTCTCCACCTTATGAACTGTCTGCCATAAGTCCCGTGTGGTGGCAACTATTAGAAACATTTTTCTAAAAATAGGAGGGGAAGAGAACGGCACACCTGGTCTATCCCATTCCTAATTAATAATTTTAGTAAACCTCTTTAGGTATTGGAAAAACATCAGTACACACCGGCACTGCATAGTATTTATCCAGTCTACACAATTTCTCTGGCACTGCGATTGTACACAGTCAATCAGAGCAGCTAAAACCTCCCTGAGCAACAAGTGGAGGTTCTCAAGCATAAAATTTAAATGTAGAAATATCAGAATCAGGTTAAATCATCTTCGCCGAGTCAAAAATATCACCCACAGACCGAAGCTCCCCAGCTTCTGCATATTATGAGGCGGTATCAGACATGGTTCTTAAAGCGTCTGTATGCTCTGTAACTATCCCCAGAGCTATCTTGCTTTCCTTGAATTTCAGGTAGTCTGACTAATACTGCTGCCAGTGTATTATTCACAACCTTTGCCATGTCTTGTAAAAACATAATTTATGTAAGAACTTACCTGATAAATTCATTTCTTTCATATTAGCAAGAGTCCATGAGCTAGTGACGTATGGGATATACATTCCTACCAGGAGGGGCAAAGTTTCCCAAACCTCAAAATGCCTATAAATACACCCCTCACCACACCCACAAATCAGTTTAACGCATAGCCAAGGAGTGGGGTGATAAGAAAAAAGTGCGAAAGTATAAAAAATAAGGAATTGGAATAATTGTGCTTTATACAAAAAAAATCATAACCACCACAAAAAGGGTGGGCCTCATGGACTCTTGCTAATATGAAAGAAATGAATTTATCAGGTAAGTTCTTACATAAATTATGTTTTCTTTCATGTAATTAGCAAGAGTCCATGAGCTAGTGACGTATGGGATAATGAATACCCAAGATGTGGATCTTCCACGCAAGAGTCACTAGAGAGGGAGGGATAAAATAATAACAGCCAATTCCGCTGAAAAAAAAATCCACACCCAAAATAAAGTTTAAATCTTATAATGAAAAAAACTGAAATTATAAGCAGAAGAATCAAACTGAAACAGCTGCCTGAAGTACTTTTCTACCAAAAACTGCTTCAGAAGAAGAAAACACATCAAAATGGTAGAATTTAGTAAAAGTATGCAAAGAAGACCAAGTTGCTGCTTTGCAAATCTGATCAACCGAAGCTTCATTCCTAAACGCCCAGGAAGTAGAAACTGACCTAGTAGAATGAGCTGTAATCCTTTGAGGCGGATTTTTACCCGACTCGACATAGGCATGATGAATTAAAGATTTCAACCAAGATGCCAAAGAAATGGCAGAGGCCTTCTGACCTTTCCTATAACCGGAAAAGATAACAAATAGACTAGAAGTCTTTCGGAAATTCTTAGTAGCTTCAACATAATATTTTAAAGCTCTAACTACATCCAAAGAATGCAATGATTTCTCCTTAGAATTCTTAGGATTAGGACATAATGAAGGAACCACAATTTCTCTACTAATGTTGTTGGAATTCACAACCTTAGGTAAAAATTCAAAAGAAGTTCGCAACACCGCCTTATCCTGATGAAAAATCAGAAAAGGAGACTCACAAGAAAGAGCAGATAATTCAGAAAACTCTTCTGGCAGAAGAGATGGCCAAAAGTTACAAAACTTTCCAAGAAAGTAATTTAATGTCCAATGAATGCATAGGTTCAAACGGAGGAGCTTGAAGAGCCCCCAGAACCAAATTCAAACTCCAAGGAGGAGAAATTGACTTAATGACAGGTTTTATACGAACCAAAGCTTGTACAAAACAATGAATATCAGGAAGATTAGCAATCTTTCTGTGAAAAAGAACAGAAAGAGCAGAGATTTGTCCTTTCAAAGAACTTGCAGACAAACCTTTATCCAAAACATCCTGAAGAAACTGTAAAATTCTCGGAATTCTAAAAGAATGCCAGGAAAAATGATGAGAAAGACACCAAGAAATATAAGTCTTCCAGACTCTATAATATATCTCCCTAGATACAGATTTACGAGCCTGTAACATAGTATTAATCACAGAGTCAGAGAAACCTCTTTGACTAAGAATCAAGCGTTCAATCTCCATACCTTTAAATTTAAGGATTTGAGATCCTGATGGAAAAAAGGACCTTGCGACAGAAGGTCTGGTCTTAACGGAAGAGTCCACGGTTGGCAAGAGGCCATCCGGACAAGATCCGCATACCAAAACCTGTGAGGCCATGCTGGTGCTACCAGCAGAACAAACGAGCATTCCTTCAGAATCTTGGAGATCACTCTTGGAAGAAGAACTAGAGGCGGAAAGATATAAGCAGGATGATACTTCCAAGGAAGTGACAATGCATCCACTGCTTCCGCTTGAGGATCCCTGGATCTGGACAGATACCTGGGAAGTTTCTTGTTTAGATGAGAGGCCATCAGATCTATTTCTGGAAGTCCCCACATTTGGACAATCTGAAGAAATACCTCAGGGTGAAGAGACCATTCGCCCGGATGCAACGTTTGGCGACTGAGATAATCCCTCCTGAGATTCCCAAACCCCTTGTGCCGTCAGAGACCCCCACACAGCTCCCCAACCTGTAAGACTTGCATCTGTTGAGATTACAGTCCAGGTCGGAAGAACATAAGAAGCCCCCTGAACTAAAGGACGGTGATCTGTCCACCACGTCAGAGAGTGTCGTACAATCGGTTTTAAAGATATTAATTGAGATATCTTTGTGTAATCCCTGCACCACTGGTTCAGCATACAGAGCTGAAGAGGTCGCATGTGAAAACGAGCAAAGGGGATCGCGTCCGATGCAGCAGTCATAAGACCTAGAATTTCCATGCATAAGGCTAACGAAGGGAATGATTGTGACTGAAGGTTTCGACAAGCTGATATCAATTTTAGACGTCTCTTGTCTGTCAGAGACAGAGTCATGGACACTGAATCTATCTGGAAACCCAAAAAGGTTACCCTTGTCTGAGGAATCAATGAACTTTTTAGTAAATTGATCCTCCAACCATGATCTTGAAGAAACAACACAAGTCGATTCGTATGAGATTCTGCTAAATGTGAAGACTGAGCAAGTACCAAGATATCGTCCAAATAAGGAAATACCACAATACCCTGTTCTCTGATTACAGACAGAAGGGCACCGAGAACCTTTGTAAAAATTCTTGGAGCTGTTGCTAGGCTAAACGGCAGAGCCACAAACTGGTAACGGCAGAGCCACAAACTGGTAATGCTTGTCTAGGAACGAGAATCTCAGAAACTGATAGTGATCTGGATGAATCGGAATATGCAGATATGCATCCTGTAAATCTATTGTAGACATATAATGCCCTTGCTGAACAAAAGGCAGGATAGTCCTTACAGTTACCATTTTGAATGTTGGTATCCTTACATAATGATTCAATATTTTTAGATCCAGAACTGGTCTGAAGGAATTCTCCTTCTTTGGTACAATGAAGAGATTTGAATAAAACCCCATCCCCTGTTCCTGAACTGGCATAATTACTCCAGCCAACTCTAGATCTGAAACACATTTCAGAAATGCTTGAGCCTTCGCTGGATTTACTGGAACACGGGAAAGAAAAAATCTCTTTGCAGGAGGCCTTATCTTGAAGCCAATTATGTACCCTTCTGAAAGAATATTGTGAATCCAAAGATTGTGAACGGAATTGATCCAAATTCCTTTGAAAAAACGTAATCTGCCCCCTACCAGCTGAGCTGGAATGAGGGCCGCACCTTCATGTGGACTTAGGAGCTGGCTTTGATTTTCTAAAAGGCTTGGATTTATTCCAGACTGGAGATGGTTTCCAAACTGATACCGCTCCTGAGGATGAAGGATCAGGCTTTTGTTCCTTATTGTGACGAAAGGAACGAAAACGATTATTAGACCTAAATTTACCTTTAGATTTTTTATCCTGTGGTAAAAAAGTTCCTTTCCCTCCAGTAACAGTTGAGATAATAGAATCCAACTGAGAACCAAATAATTTATTACCCTGGAAAGAAAGGGAAAGCAGAGTAGACTTAGAAGACATATCAGCATTCCAAGTTTTAAGCCATAAAGCTCTTCTAGCTAAAATAGCTAGAGACATATACCTGACATCAACTCTAATGATATCAAAGATGGCATCACAAATAAAATTATTAGCATATTGAAGAATAATAATGCTATGAGAATTATGATCTGTTACTTGTTGCGCTAAAGCTTCCAACCAAAAAGTTGAAGCTGCAGCAACATCCGCCAAAGATATAGCAGGTCTAAGAAGATTACCTGAACACAAGTAAGCTTTTCTTAGAAAGGATTCAATTCTCCTATCTAAAGGATCCTTAAAGGAAGTACCATCTGCCGTAGGAATGGTAGTACGCTTAGCAAGAGTAGAGACAGCCCCATCAACCTTAGGGATTTTGTCCCAAAATTCTAATCTGTCAGATGGCACAGGATATAATTGCTTAAAACGTTTAGAAGGAGTAAATGAATTACCCAAATTATTCCATTCTCTGGAAATTACTTCAGAAATAGCACCAAGAACAGGAAAAACTTCTGGAATAACTACAGGAGATTTAAAAACCTTATCTAAACGTTTAGATTTAGTATCAAGAGGACCAGAATCCTCAATTTCTAATGCAATTAAGACTTCTTTAAGTAAAGAACGAATAAATTCCATTTTAAATAAATATGAAGATTTATCAGCATCAACCTCTGAGACAGAATCCTCTGAACCAGAAGAGCCATTATCAGAATCAGAATGATGATGTTCATTTAAAAATTCATCTGAAAAATGAGAAGTTTTAAAAGACTTTTTACGTTTACTAGAAGGAGGAATAACAGACATAGCCGTCTTAATGGATTTAGAAACAAAATCTCTTATGTTATCAGGAACACTCTGAGTATTAGATGTTGATGGAACAGCAACAGGTAATGTAACTTTACTAAAGGAAATATTATCTGCATTAACAAGTTTGTCATGACATTCAATACAAACAACAGCTGGAGGAACTACCAAAAGTTTACAGCAGATACACTTAGCTTTGGTAGCTCCAGCACCAGGCAGCGATTTTGCAGAAGTATCTTCTGATTCAGCTTCAACATGGGACATCTTGCAATATGTAATAGAAAAAACAACATATAAAGCAAAATTGATCAAATTCCTTAAATGACAGTTTCAGGAATGGGAAAAAATGCCAGTGAACAAGCTTCTAGCAACCAGAAGCAATAAAAAATGAGACTTAAATAATGTGGAGACAAAAGTGACGCCCATATTTTTTTAGCGCCAAATAATACGCCCACATTATTTGGCGCCTAAATGCTTTTGGCGCCAAAAATGACGCCACATCCGGAACGCCGACATTTTTGGCGCAAAAGAACGTCAAAAATGACGCAACTTCCGGCGACACGTATGACGCCGGAAACAGAAAAAAAATTTTGCGCCAAAAAAGTCTGCGCCAAGAATGACGCAATAAAATTAAGCATTTTCAGCCCCCGCGAGCCTAACCGCCCACAGGGAAAAGTCAAATTTTAAGGTAAGAAAAAAATTGTTTTATTCAAATGCATTATCCCAAATATGAAACTGACTGTCTGAAAATAAGGAATGTTGAACATCCTGAGTCAAGGCAAATAAATGTTTGAATACATATATTTAGAACTTTATAAAAAAGTGCCCAACCATAGCTTAGAGTGTCACAGAAAATAAGACTTACTTACCCCAGGACACTCATCTACATGTTGTAGAAAGCCAAACCAGTACTGAAACGAAAATCAGCAGAGGTAATGGTATATATATATATATATATATATAAGAGTATATCGTCGATCTGAAAAGGGAGGTAAGAGATGAATCTCTACGACCGATAACAGAGAACCTATGAAATAGACCCCGTAGAAGGAGATCATTGAATTCAAATAGGCAATACTCTCCTCACATCCCTCTGACATTCACTGCACGCTGAGAGGAAAACCTGGCTCCAACCTGCTGCGGAGCGCATATCAACGTAGAATCTAGCACAAACTTACTTCACCACCTCCATAGGAGGCAAAGTTTGTAAAACTGATTTGTGGGTGTGGGGAGGGGTGTATTTGTAGGCATTTTGAGGTTTGGGAAACTTTGCCCCTCCTGGTAGGAATGTATATCCCATACGTCACTAGCTCATGGACTCTTGCTAATTACATGAAAGAAAATGATCTTTATTGTTTAACATGAAATCAGTACATCTGGTACACATTCTAAGATGGGGTTCCACCATGGCTTTAAACATAATGAACACAGAGCTTCCTCTATGTCAGACATGTTAGAACAGACTAATAATGAGACTAGTAAGCTTGGAAAACACTTTAAATCAGGTTAACAAGCAAATATAAAAAAAGTTACTGTGCCTTTAAGAGAAACAAATTGTCAAAATTTGAAAAACAGTGAAAAAAGGCAGTAAATCAAACGAAATTTTTACAGTATATGTAATAAGGTAACAGAGCATTGCACCCACTTGCAAATGGATGATTAACCCCTTAATGCAAAAAACAGATAAAAAAAACGACAGACTTTTTAAACAGACACAACAAAACTGCCACAGCTGAGCTGTGGATTACCTTCCCTATAAACGATTTTGGAAGTCTTTTTAGCCCTTTAGAGATGTCCTGTAGTAATCATGGGACTGCTGAGGGAATCTGGATGATTCATTTTGTAATTTTAACTGCGCAAAAAAGCGCTAAATTAGGTCCCTCCCACTCATATTACAACAGTGGGAAACTTCAGTTAACTGTTTCTATGCCGAATTTAAGCCAGCCAGGTGGAAAAATTAGGCCCCAATAAGTTTTATGTACAAAAAAGGAAACACAGCAGCACTGATGCAAGGAAATCCAAGGCCAAAAAAGTAAAACAAAATTTACCTTTATTGGAACGATTTACATAAGTACACAAATGAACTTCCCTGACTAGTTTCGTGCTCACCAGAGCACTTAATCATAGGGTAAGTTGCTAGGTGTGAACCCTCCCTTTTTAAAGGGAAAGAAACACCTGTTAGTGATTAGTTAAATTTACATGCATATTAAAATTCAATATATGTATGGGAACCTATGAGTGCACATACACATTGAAAAAACAGTCAATCACAAAACAAACAAAATCTGTTACAAATCACAAGCACAATGTCTGAGGAAAATACAAAGTTATAAATAACAAATAACATATTGCAAGAAAGATCCGTATATGCAAATATGCTGCACGGATACTATAAAAAACAATACTAATAATATCAGAGACCAAAAACAATGTTTATAATTGCAGGTAACAAATTACAATAAATATCCATGTGTGTAAGTACCTATATATACAGATATTTTGTAAGAATGAATTCTACAATTATTGAAAATATCCCCCTAAAGAAAAGGAGGGGAACAAGTACATACAAATCATGGATATTAAATTGTTACAAAAAGCCTTAAATGTCTAACCATATGAAACATTACTTTATTTTATTTTATTTTCGAACATGCATATTTGAAGTGTAGTCCAAAAGAAACGAAAGAAAGAAAGAAAGACAGACAACACTCCACTGAGTAACACAAAAAAATATATACATAAGTATAATTATATATATATAAGATAAAATATATGCATAATGTAAAAAAACACATTTAAAGCAATACATTTCTCAATGTTACTCAATGGAGCATTGCAAGGACCACTTTATTTATTGTTTCAAAAAAGGAAGGACAAGTAAGGAATATCAATCTAGCAATATCAATATAACCAATATTATGCTGACCTGTAGCTAGTGTTATTTGTACCATGTAGTACAGTGGGTGACGTATAAAAAGTATACTACTCAACAAAGTAGCTCATGTCCCACTCCTTGTTCAAACCCAGGGGTGTGATAGTTCTGAGCTTATAGATCCAGTATAGTTCTTGTTTCTGTAAAAGTTTGCATCTATCACCACCCCTGGGTGGGAACATGATGCGGTCAATTACCTGTACTTTCATATTGAAGACACTAGTCATATGCACAAGATTGAAATGTCTTGCAACTGCTGATTCTTTGACATACTCCCTAGGGTCCCTCACATGTTCCCTAATTCGAGATCTTAATTCTCTGGTCGTTTGTCCGGTATATTGCAGAAAACATTGCTTACACTCAAGTAAGTACACAACATAGGTACTTCTGCAATTTGCATAAAATTTATGAGAGAATTCCTCACCAGTTTGGGTGCTTTTAAAGCCATTACCTATACCAATAAAGCTGCAAGTGACACAAGGGCCATGGCCACATCTATAAGTCCCCTTCCTTTTAATCCAATCACTTTTGTCCCTACCTCCTGAATGTATTAGACTGGGAGATAGTTTAGAAGACAAGGTTGGGGGCTTTTTTGACACAAATTTACAATTTCCAATAAGGGGTCTCAACACCTCATCCTCATTAAGTAGATGGAGATTTTTCTTTAGAATAGAGCAAATTTCATTGTATTGGCTCGAATACTCTGTTGAAAAGACTACTGTCTCTTGTGTTATATTACTGTGTCTCACAGATCCCTGAACCAACTCTCCCTGTGTTTTTTCCTTTACCTCCAAATAATTCTGGTGAAGTAAAGAATCATTGTAACCTCTTAACTTGAGTCGCTCAATTAAGGCCATGGCTTGTTCATCGAACAAAGCATCTGAATTAGTATTCCTGCGCAACCTCAATAATTGGCCCCTTGGAATTGAGCACACCAAATGAGGAGGATGACATGATTTAGCATGAAGTATAGTGTTTCCTGCTGTTTTTTTACGATATGTGTCACTAATGATCATTCCATGTGCCTCATCTCCTTTTAAAGTCAAGTCAAGAAAATTAGCCACTTCTCCAAAAGTGTCACCAACGAAATTGAGATTGAACTCATTTTGGCTTAAATAGGCTAAAAAGCCATCATAATCAAAAGGTTCCTTGATGACAAATATCAGATCATCTATGAAGCGCATAAAAAAGATGATCTGATCCCTAAACGGGTTGTCATGACTATATAGGTATTTGTCCTCCCAGAGTCCCAATAAGTTTTATCACCAAACATATGTCAAAAAACGATTAAACATGCCAGCAAACGTTTTAAAACACATTTTATAAGAGTATGTATCTCTATTAATCAGCCTGATACCAGTCGCTTTCACTGCATTCAAGGCTTTACTTACATTACTTCGGTATCAGCAGTATTTTCTTAGTCAATTCCATTCCTTAGAAAAATATTTTACTGCACATATCTTATTTGCAGGCAAAAACTGCACGCCATTCCCCCTCTGAAGTACCTCACTCCTCAGAATGTGTGAGAACAGCAAATGGATCTTAGTTACTTCTGCTAAGATCATAGAAAAACGCAGGCAGATTCTTCTTCCAAATACTGCCTGAGATAAACAGCACACTCCGGTGCCATTTAAAAATAAACTTTTGATTGAAGAAATAAACTAAGTATAAAACACCACAGTCCTCTCACGACCTCCTTCTATGTTGAGAGTTGCAAGAGAATGACTGGGTATGACATGTGAGGGGAGGAGCTATATAGCAGCTTTGCTTGGGTGATCCTCTTGCAACTTCCTGTTGGGAAGGAGAATATCCCATAAGTAATGGATGATCCGTGGACTGGATACACTTAAGAGAAATGAGAATTTACATATCTAATTTGCATATCTTACCCAGAATTCTCTTGGTAACATTGTATATGGAGTATTTCTGGGGAAAAGTAAGTGGGGAATCTTGCCTAGATGTGCTAGTTTCCTATGCAAATATTTGTACTGATTTAATTTTGAGACATGGAGGATTTTAATCTCAGTTTTTTATCTCCACCATAATTTTAATGAATTTTGATTTAACCCTGAATGTAGCTTTACCAATGCAGCAAACAGAAATCTATCGCCTACTGATGAGTTCTAAAAAGAACGAAATAGGCTGTCTAGTGAGTGATTTCTGTATTGCTCCAATAATCCTGTTAAAAGGATCGCTGTGTTAAAACAGTATTTGAAGCAAAAAAGCTGAGAATTTGCATATCTAATTTGCATATCTTACCCAGAATTCTCTTGTGCATTGGTAACATTGTATATGGAGTATTTCTGGGGAAAAGTAAGCAGGGAATCTTACCTAGATGTGCTAGTTTCCTATGCAAATATTTGTATTGATTATATATACATACACATATCTATCTATCTCTCTCTCTATATCTATCTCTCTCTTTGTAAGCAATGATTTTTAAAAAAAAAAAACATTTTAATGAACTATATACACAGTATGTGTGTTTAAACTATGGTGCTGTATACCCTGTATGAGTGATTATTGTGCCTAAATTGTTATCATTTAATAAAGTGGGACACATTGTGTACACACCTGTGCAATTCCTAGAGCTGTTGATGCTCTGGTACATGCGAGTATACCAGCTTCAGCTGCGTACCTTTTCCCTCATCTAAACAGTTTTATGCAATGGAAATGCTTTTTTATTCCCTTTAAAGAAATCCTCCTGTGGTGGAACAGCAGCATTTATCATCAGTAGCCATCTCTTTTGGACTGCAGAAATGTTTGTGCTTGTATAGATTTTTTTTATTTGCACTTGGCATGTATTTATTTTATAAATGGTGCATAATGTTTTACAAAACACAAATGTTATACACTTAAAACAATTACTAACCTCCCTGTTTTTTTGGTTTTTTTTTTTTTTTAAGATTACTCTTACTAATAAGGTGCATTATAGAAAATGGGGTTATTAAAAGATGAACCATACAATTATTAAATGCCATTTATTAAAATTGACATAAGAATGACAGACTAAAGAAAACAAATTAAGCAGAATCTATTGGTTACCTTTCGAAGTTCAATTGTAACTTCATTTCTGTGTCTTCTCATAGTCTGCAAAAAAATAAATAAAACACACATTAGCATCACGTCCCAGTTCTCTTTTTTTATATTGTAGTATATTTAGAATATGACATTGAACATAAAATAAAGACTAACAGTAACATTTTCTGTATAATAATTTTCTTCCAATGTACATAAAAATAGATCTTACAGAAAATGTTTCAGGAGTAATTCACAAAAAGGTTACACGATTTGTTTAATTTTCAATAACCCTCTAAATTAACATCTGCATGCGTCAGTCACTCCCTATAAAACAGATCTGAGATTTAAGTTCTATTTCATGACATTTAGGGATATGTCCTTAATATCACTGATGCAACATAAACAAAATAGTATTAAAATCACAAACACTTGCTCTGGTCTTATAGCCAGCAAATATTTTTTTTTTTTACACTAAACACATTGTTCATATTAGTGGGGCAATCCATATAATACATTTTCCATCTCAAACATTTTCCCATTTATTTTTTAAATATATGGTAGTTAACGTAAAATTTTCTTTTTGTAATATGCATTATGGACTTTTGTCTTTTTTGAGTAAGCCACAGTCTCCTAGAATGTTTCCTATGCTTTGCCTAGCTCCAACAATGTGCAGTTGGCTTCTAAGTTTTCTCATTAGCTCTTGAGTCTGATATACATTGGTCAAACCCTGAATAAACTGTGAAGGGGGTTAAAACGGTGTCAAACTATACATTTTTTAGAGCTTGATAAGTGTTTGGTGTGTAACAAAACATTGATAAAATGTAATACTCTTTCATAAAATCCACATGTAAAGCGTACTACTTATTTCATAGTTTATTTCGCATTCTGCACATTTAAACATGGCATGCCAGGAATTGTAGTTCCCCTGGAGCTTGACAGCTATTCCAGGCAGAAGACAAGCCACAAGATGCCAAAGAGATTGGTTCTTAGTACCATCTGCCCTGCCCATCATACGTGAACATATAAAAGCCCACTGCAAGCTCTATCACCACTGCAATTCCTCACTTTAAAAGGGATATAAAAGTGCAAAAGAATTTGTTTTATATAGGATTTTTTTTTTTTTTAAATAAAACTTTTTTTGAGGAACAGTTACAATATATCATAATCCAAAAGGTTATAATCATCCTGTTCAGGATTAGTTTTTTGTAGCAAGATGCTGCATATTCATGGCTGCAATGTTCAATTTTTTTGGTAAAATGAATTCTATTAATCCATTCACAATGCCATGTTCTCAGAGGTTTCAGTAAAATGATATAATGCATGTTTTTCTATCTAGAAGAAATCACATAATCTTGGCTAAGTAGTTCTCAAAACTATGAATTTGTATCAGCAAAAATAAAACCTCGTCTTCTTCACAGCAAAAATGTTAGAAGATAAACATAAGATAAACCCAAAATGGTTATTTTATGATAGAACATACAATTTTAAACAACTTTAAGATTTACTTCTAGTATCATGCTCTTGGTATCCTTTATGGAAGGAGCAGCAATGCACTAACTGGGAGCATTCTGAACACATTAGGTGAGAAAATGACGAGAGGCATTTATATGCAGCCACTAATCAGCAGCTAGCTCCCAGTAGTGCATTGCTGCTACTCAGCCTACCTAGGTATGATTTTCAACAAAGGATTTCAAGTGAACAAAAAATATTAGCTATCAAAAAGGTACATTGTAAGTTGTTTAAAATTACATGTTGTTCCTGAATCATAAAGTTAAAATTTTCGATTTACTGTCCCTTTAATCCCATTCAGTGGCTTATTTAGGTTTTGTGCTGCCCAAGGGACCGCACATATAAACTCCAGTATTTATAAACTCTCTTAAACATGGGCACGTTAGGTCATTAAACTTTACAATTACGCTTCTTTTTCGTTCCTAAGACATAGTGAGTCCACGGCTTGAGTAATTACTATTGGGAATATCACTCCTGGCCAGCAGGAGGTGGCGAAGAGCACCACAACCCCCAGCCATTTTCTTTGCCTTCAGTGCATGGAGGAAGTGAAGTTTAGGTGTCTGAAGAAAAATTTTGATTTAATCTACAAGCAAGTTTTGGGGTATAGCCGTATTCCACATTATTCCTTGCAGTTGGGTAGTGGTGGCTTTAAAGCAGTTAGGAACTTGTAAAGAGGTACTTACTGTGTTTTCCTAACAATTGCTGCCCAAGTTAAGAAAGCCAGAGTTGGCTACTCTGTTCTTTTTCAAAGGTCTCTGAGGAACTGTGTCTTCTCATACCTTGTAACTGTCTACATGCCGGACAACGGAGCAGCTTTTTCTTCCAGTTGGGGAGGCCATGCACTTAAAAGGGCCAGTAAACCCACAAAATAATTTTATATAATTCTGCACATAGTGCAGAATTATATAACAGCTTAGCGCAAAATTTGTACCTAAAAAGATTAAATGAAAAAATGCTACGAAATTTACTTTCACAGTACGCCGCTCCTGGCTTTACTGAGCGGGTCTGTTTGTTTCCCCTAAGTGCATCGGGCACGCTGTCTATTCACAGCCAGCCCGATTGTGCCATTAAACTCAATGTAACTCGCTCCCGCTCTGGTCTGGTAGCAGGAGCGAGTTACATTGTGTTTAATAGAGCGATCGGGCCGGCTGTGAATAGACAGCGTGCCCGATGGCTTAGGGAAAACAAATAGACCCACTCAGTAGAGCCAGGAGCGGCGTACTGTGAAAGTAAATTTAGTAGCAATTTTTCACTTTAATCTTTTAAAGGTACAAAGTTTGCACTAAGCTGATGTTATATAATTCTGCACTATGTGCAGAATTATATAACATTTTGTGGGTTTACTGGCCCTTTAAATTAAAAGATACTGCTTTTTATTGGGATATAGATAATCCTGTTGTATGGGTTACACTGGGGAATGAAGCATGTGTGAGACTAACATTTAAACTCTTCTAAAAAGAAAGGGTAAAATGTTTTTATTAGGCTTTATTTTCTGACATATTTACTTGATAAAACAATACATGTTTAAACTGAAAGTAAGGCTGAATTTTCTATTTCAGCAGTTTATTCTTTTCCCCCTTTATTTTAAATAAAACGATGCAACATTTTAAACTGTCAGTTTTGAAAAACCGGTTATTTCTGGTACTCAGTGTACCAGGAAGTGGTGCACCTCTGTCGCAGCCGTAATTTGAGCTCGGCAGTTGCGGTCACATGACCGGCTTTACTTCATAATCTTTAGGGGAAAAGTTGTTTTTCTCCATTTCTGGGTAATCCTTAATTGGTAAGGCACCTCAGTAATTGAGGTGTAGGGTTGCCTGAGGGGTATTTTAGAAGTTTATTTGATGTTTATTAAATGTTTTTTCTTAAAGTGACACTGACCCCATTTTTTTTCTTTTGTGATTCAGATAGAGCATGCAATTTTAAGCAACTTTCTAATTTACTCTTATTATCATTTTGTCTTCATTCTCTTGCTATCTTTATTTGAAAAAGAAGGCATCTAAGCTATTTATGGGTTCAGTACCCTGGACAGCACTTGTTTATTGGTCAGTTAAATTAATCCAGGAATCAGCTAGAACAACCCTGGTTGTTCACCAAAAATGGGCCGGCATCTAAACTTGCATTCTTGCTTTTCAAATCAAGATACAAAGAGAATGAAGAAAATTTGCTAAGAGTAAATTAGAAAGTTGCTTCAAATTGCATGCTCCATCTGAATCATGAAAGAAAAAATTTGGGTTCAGTGTCCCTTTAACTTTTCTCACATAATTTTAGCTGGGGATCAATCCTAATTTGGGATAAAATTTAAAGTGGGAAGATGGCCACAAAACAGAGCTCTGGCAGATTGAATTACAT
This sequence comes from Bombina bombina, assembly GCF_027579735.1. NCBI lineage: Eukaryota > Metazoa > Chordata > Amphibia > Anura > Bombinatoridae > Bombina > Bombina bombina. The sequence continues at coordinate 58,928 of NW_026511722.1, forward strand.
ACCGCCATGTAATCAAAATAATTTGATGGCATCTAGCACACAATTTTACTTAATCTGAAAGGGGATAGTTTGCTGGAGATACATATATATATATATATATATATATATACACACACACACACATATACATATATATATATACACATATACATATATATATATATATATATATATATATACACACACACATATACATATATATACACATATACATATATATATATATATACATATTGTTATACTGGGGATAGGGTGCACACAGATATATTGTAAGGGTAAAGCGTATTGTGCTGGCAATCCTAAATGTATATAACCAAATCAGTTAGAAAAGAGCTCTAACAATTCTAAAAGAGCTAAAGCGGATTACTGGCCGCACCAAAACAACCCTACAGTATAGTTGGAAATGACATCCTAAACAGGTTTGCTGAACATATACATTTTAATAAAAACATAGCCACAAAGGTACATGCTGAGAATAATGGCAATAATCAAATTACAAAATACAGGTTGCAAGTGTGGTGCACTACTGATATCTTTGGGCTAGCATATGCAAGGTTAATGTCGACTCATGAGAAAGTCCATCTCTAATACCGGGCACTTGAGTGTTAAAAACACGCTCCGGTTATAGTTTAGACAGAATACCGTCCTTGATATCTCATTGGTGTGTGTTTGATCCGGTACCGGATTTGGGACAATAGTATGAGAATACTAGAGTGGTAATTACACCGTTGAAAACTTAATCCCATGTGCAAGTGACACATCAAACTTCAAACTTTCAGAGTGCAAGACTTATTACTGCATGGCTTACCTTCGCTCTCTTCACACACTCTACGGTATTACCTGACAGGATCTCATCCGTGGTGTGACTTACAGCGGTGTATTCCGCCTATGCAGCTCTTCACTTGCTCAGATATTCAAACTTGATATCGTCAGATTCACAGCAAATCCACCATGCTGGCGTCCTCCACACTGTGTCTTGTTCACAACATTACGCGTTTTGCCCCTCCCCCTTTC